>NW_028258369.1:15475000-15657500 GCF_053883595.1 Heterocephalus glaber | reverse complement strand
CATAAAGAAATGTATAATGAGTAAATAAAACTTACTGAATAGTTTATTTTGCCAAGATCTGTTATTTTAAATGAAGCCAGGCGATCAGAGTTCAAGGAGTCTTGAAAAAGGAGCAGTACTTGTTCAGTTCCAGTTCCAATAAAGTCATCTATCAGTACTGTGCTAAGTTTTTCCCACTTAGCAGCAACCTGAGAGAAATGGAGCATTAAAGAATAAATAGAGGACAGCACAGTCAGATGTGAAATAAACTAAGTCCTTTAATTTTAGGTAGTTGCAATTTGTTACCCTCAATCTTGCAAATGAGTAATGAAAATGGTAGTATAAAAACTAAAATAAAGTTGTAAGAAGATCAAAAACAATGAATTACAACAACTTCATAAATAAGATGATTAGATTTAATGCTTTATTAATGTGCAACCAGGGACTGTGACATTCCTAATTTCTATATTAAAATCTTATTATAATCTATTTAAAAATTCTAACAGCTCTCATAACTAACTTTTGGAAATTCTAACATTTATCATGATTAAAACTCTCATGAATTCTTTATCTAGCATGGCTAATTTAAGGATGACTTTCATCCCCATAAGCCTTAGTAGATATGTATTTATGATCAGAACCTAATTACCCAAGGAATTCGGTTACACTAGGTAACTAGAGGTACAAATACACACTTCAAGAGCTCCCAAAGCAGAATAAGCTATAGCAGCATCAAGGTGAACTTAATACCTTAAATCCTGGCAGAAGGGGCATAGGTATTACAGGGGAACACACAGAAGGTGAGGAACACCAGTAGTGGGATACCTAGAAAAACCCTGGATTAACAGAATGATGTGGTCAGTATATACCAGAAGACCCCACATTTAAAACAGAAGACACTTCTTAACTGTCCACAAGGCCAAAAACTTTCAGATTCATCCCTGGGAATACTAACACCATGAGGATCAGATCCCCTTCTCCCTGAGGGACGAAAGCAAAATCAGCAACTCAGAATCCCAGGAACACAGGTAAACATCATCTACACAGTGATGGCAAACCTTTCAAAGCTTTCAATGATACAAACAGCCTGATGAGGCACACATGCCACAGGTTCGCCACCACTCATCTAGATGAAACAGGAAGGTGGCTTATATTAGGGCAAGAACATAAGTAAGGCTCTTCAATTTAACATAACCAACTATCAGTGTTGACCCTGTAAGACTAACTTCTAAACCTGTGATTCTTCACTTGTGCAGGAAAACAGCTTATTTGTAAACTCATACGACCTTCGATGATTAGCACTGGAACATAATGAACTATGGGAAGAGAAATTATTAAGAATGTGCTCAGCGTGTAAACATCACAGAGCTGTGCACACATGCATGCACATACACATTTATTAGCACGTTAAGAACAGTGCTGACACAAATACGAGTGAGTCACAAATGCACAGCACATGTATAATTTAAAAATCTTTAGTACCAGTGAAAATAAAAGGTAAAATTAATTTTAATATACTTTTACACCTCACTATCAGTAAAACTTGGTTCCAGGACTCCCCTGCAGATATCAAAATCTGTGGATGCTCAGTTCCCTTACTTAAGATAGTACGATATTTGCATATAATATACCCATATCTTCCCATAGATGTTAAATCATCTCTAGATTACTTTTAATACCAAAAACAATGAATACTAAGTAACAGTGGTTCTATTGCATTGTTTAGAGAATAAGGACAAGAAAAAGAAGTCTATATATGTTCGGCACAGACATAATTTTTTTTCAAATATTTTAAATGTGTAGTTGGCAGAGTCCATGAACCTTTGGATATGGAGGGCTGACTGTACTAACCTAATATGTCCAAAATGCTACCATATTGATTCAGTGTAATCAATTTAAAATTGAAATATTTTATTTTTTACTAAGTCTGTGAAATCTTATGAGTATTTAACATTTATAACACATTTTAATCCAGACCAGCCACATTCTAAATATTGAATAACCACACATGGCTAGTGGCTATCATATTAGATACCACTGCTTCAGAACATATTAACCTCTTCCTATTGATGATGTACCAATATCTGTGTGTTGTCAGGGACCTCAATTTCAAAACTGAGGTCATACAATGGATTCTCACAGATTTTTGTCAAAACTTGCAGAGACAATATCTACTTGAGAGAAAGGCTGAAAAAACCTAGACAGCCCTCTGTCAAGTCCTATCACTGGATTGAACACATACCTAGGGCTTTTATGAAGTGTTAATCTGGGAGAACACCACCCTTGATTTTCATTATTTATTCTGATTTGTACTTGTTTGTATCTTATCTATCTTTGTAAGCTGGCTTAATTCCTTCTCAGAATGAGGTAGTAAAAGGATGAATGAATGAATTCATAGCCAACCCAAAGGAAGATTGCTTCTGTTGCCTTCTGTTTGGGGACAAAACTGCTATCAAAGACACCATTTTATTATTTAATGTTACTCATTTTAATACCCAAAATTCCTTACCTAATACCACAAAGGGCAAATTCCCCTCAAAAGTCAATGTTAGAAAAAATTTTCCCTTGTAGTACTATATGTTCTACTCAATTACAACATTTGTCATACTGACTTTGTCTTAACTGCTAAGTATAATTGCTCAAATTCAATTACTGCACTTAATCTAGGTTTTCAGATATGATTAAAAAATTGGAAATTAAGACATTAAGAACAGTAAAAGACAAATTAATTATAATTATAGCTATATGTTTATATATTTCAAAACTTTAAAGGCTTTGTAACTTAAAACAGCAAGGCAAAAAAAAAACATTGTCAACTGCGAGACCTTGTCTCAAAAAAAAAAATCATTAGGTAGTTTTCAGGCAACATTAAGAAAAAACAATGTAATACATGTGATTTTAAGTACAACATTAATAATTGACCTAGATAATAAAATTCTGGGAAGAACTCTATGAAGCATGGGAATGCTTAAAATGTCTATAAACACTAATTGAATTATTATGCGATTAAGTACATACCTGAAAGTTCTTTTTCCAAATAGCACAAGCATCATTGGACCTAAATAATACAATGAAAAAGAGGTTTCCTTCACCTGAATCTAAAAGTTGAACTGAACAAGGATCTTCAAATGGAAGCTGGCATACATTTTTAGGAGTCCCATTTTGGAATGAAATCAGCTGATTCTTTTGAGTAAGGGCAATCAAAGACATTCTTAACTGGTTGGTGATGATCTCAGTTGAACAGACGTGCACACAAGTTACCACACTGCTATAAGCTGGAGGTATAATGTATGTATTACTTAATACTTCTTGATTTTCAAAAGAGTATGCACAAAATTTGGTATTCCAAACTGCATAATATGATTCTGAAGGCTTCTGGGTGCATTCTTCTTCAGATAAACAACCTTCCGTTGGTCCCAATAAAACTACACCAAAATTTTCAATCTCACCCGCCCACTCAATAGAGGAAAAGTTAACTGACACACTAACAACTTTGCCAATTTGGGAAGAGATACAAAAGAATGTTTTGAGGTGTTGCCATAAAACTAGAGGGCCATTAAGGACCCTTATACTGTCCTTCAACTCATAGTCTAGTTCAAAACTCAAAAGCCTTTCAAATTTATTGGTACTGTGAAGAAATACCAGAAAATATTTGAAAACCTTATTACTTTCCTTGCTTTGTATCAAAATGCAAGGGAAATTAATTCTAGTTCTGAAATCTGAAACACAGTTGCAACACACAATTTTTAAATTAGAGTTTTCTTCCTTTATGTTGAAGCATCCAGTGGACTTCAAAACAAATGTTCTTGTTCCTCTGTCAAATACCATCCTTCTGACATGTAATATGGATGCCTTTGCAGGCCATTTCTCTGTAAAATTGCCCTTAGACAGATGAAAAACAAGGACTTCCCCATTAAAACACAAGAGCCTTTCTTGTTCGTTAGATGACATTGCTTGTTTGCTAGTCATCCACAATATCAAGTCTTTGTGTTCCTCTAACTTTCGAATGCAAACTGATTCCAGCTCATGCTTTTAATCCTAAAAAAGAAATGAGAAAAACTTCCATGAAGTAGGCAGAGTTGAGAAGAAAACATGTTTCTGTTTGAGAACTATTACATAGGTAACTATATATTTCATTAAGTAAGCACATTTAAGCTTTTTATAATATTTTGACAATGCTGCATTATTAGAAAAAACATAACCAATATTATTTCTGTACAATGCTTTAAAAAGTTTGCCAAGTATGAGAGTAACTAAATCAAATCAAAGAATATACTAAATGTGTTAACGGCACATATTTAAAGGTGTCCTCTTAAAAGTGAATTCAGAATTCTTTACGAGTCATGGAATTTCTTTTTATTAGTGTATGGTTGCAATGCAGCATAGTGATGTTCACTTAGGGGAACTAGGGAGAGGTGAGGGGAAAGGAAGGAAGGGAAAAGAAAAAAAGAGAAAAGAAAGAAAAAATAGAAACAAAGCTTTTGTAAATAAGGAAGGGAAGAGGGATTGAAGGAAGGGGAAGGGTATGGGAAATCAAGATACATCATGTGCAGGTACAAATTCCCTAAGATGAATGTGATCATTATCTATATCTAACAAGCACCAATAAAATTAATTTAAAAAACAAAATTCCAGAAATAAAAAACAGAAGATGCTAAAACAAGGCTTTTAGAAACTCTATAGGAGTAATAGAAATAAAACTTACTTTGTAAGCACAGTACATTTTTAGGACCTAAGAAAGTCACTATTCTTATTCAAAGTGGGAAAAATTTGAGAATTATGACAACTTATTATAATGAACAGAAGAATTAAATAGTAACTATCAATCCTTCATGCTTATTATATGCCAGATGTAATACATACACTGTTTCATCTAATGCTCATAACTATTCCCTTAAAATTATTCTAACTATCCTATGCTTTAAATGCAAAAACTTTATTTTAATGAAGGGAAGACAATTTCCCACTGTTGTAACCCTAAACAACAGCTCCAACCCTAATTAGCATGGTACTAGATTTGAAAAAGAGGCTCTCTGACTCCTGAGCCTACACTTTAACCACCACACTGTCCTTGCATGCATTTCCTTATTCTGAACAAACTGCTTGTAAGAGAGAAATCTGACAGAATTAGGAAAATAAAAATCAAAAGACCCCCCCAAAAAATTCAAAAGAACATTCTCTAAGTTGAACACATGTATATAAAAATAGACACTATTCTTTCTTTACTCAGTGGCTATCCATACTGAGTCACTCCTGTGACAGTATTTAAAAGCAGTACTGAATGCTTGCCGTATCCGAAGCAAAACATGCTTGGAGATTGGTGTGAAGGCCAGGTCTGCCTTTGACTAGAGATGGGACTTTGCACAAGTTACTTAACCCCTTTTGCTTCTTTTATCCACATCTCTATAATGACATAAAATAACAGCATTTACCTCACAAGGTACAAGTGTAAAATAATAGAAAGCAATTAAGGCAGGGTGCAGTGGTGCACACCTGTCATCCCAGCACTTGAGAGGCTGAGGCAGGAGGATGGCCATGAGTTCAAGGCCAGCCTGAACTACATAGTGAGACCTTGTCTCAAAAAACTAAACTAATATAAAATAAATAATAGAAACCAATTAAAATATCAGCAGTTTTGTAGTGTGTCACCCACAGTCAAATGTGGTCTGAAAATATTAAGTGGAAAATTTCAGAAACAACTCATAAGTTAACTGCACTGTTCTGGGTAGCATGATGAAACCTCCCACTATCCCACTGCTTCCCATCCTGCCTGGGACCTGAATCAGCCCTTTGTCCAGCACATCCCACATCCACACAATATATGCTTCTCACTGGTTAGTCACTTGGTCACTGAGTTATCAGTGGGCCAACATAGGATCACAATGCTCACATGCAAGTAACTTTTATTTTACTTAATAGTAGCCCCAAAGCTCAAGTAATGTAAAGGAAGCAGGAGGGCTTAAACATGAGAGAGCACATTAACTCTGTACAGTATGCAAAGCTCCAGGGCATATAGGAAAAAAGGTATTATATACAGGGTTGGGTACTAATGGTGGTTTCAGGCACCCACTGGGGATCGTGGAACATGAACATATCCCCTATGGATAAGGGGAACTACTATACCCAATAAATGTTAGCTGCTATCATTGACATCATTGTTAATCATCATGGCCAGCTCTGGCTTATGCAGTATGTAATATTAGAATCACCAAAAGAATGGTTACACACTTAAGGGTTTGTGAAAGACCCCCCTCTACTATAAATAACTCACATTCATAGTCTTTTCTCCTATTTCTGAACCATTTTGTACACCAGTAATTCAACTGTTTCAGAAATAACTGAAAAGTAGGTCATTTACAAATAATACTGTCTCCCTCTAAATGAGAAGAAAACTTCACAAGCCTAAGTTCTGTTTTATCATTATAAAAACCTACAAAGTGCACCACTATGTACCACTATGAACCCAAGCATACAAATTTAAGTTAATGTAGCCAGCCTTTTATAGGAAGGATTTTGACTTTGCCTTTTTATTTTTTTAATTATTATTTTTTCATCTCTTTTTTAGATCACTTGGACTCCTAGAAGCAATCTGCCATACTTCTAAGACATTCAAGCAGCTCCATGGAGGTGAATACACAGCAAGAAACTATTGCCTCTTATGAAAAAACAGCAAAGGACTGACTGAGGCCTTCTGCAAAAGTTGTATGGGTGAAACTTCTTGGGACCAGATCCTGCAGCCCCAGGGAGAGATCCTAAACCAGAACATCCCAGCCAAATTCCAGACACTCAAAAATAGTGAGATAATAAATGTGTGCTGTTTTATGTTGCAAAATTTTGGAACAGTTTTTCCCCAGTATCCATAGGAAATTGTTCCCAGGACCCCCCAGCAGATGCTAAAACCCCCAAAAGCTCAAGTCCCTTATATAAAATGGCATACTGTTAGCTATTATGCCAATTTATATAAAGGCCTCAAACATTCATAGCTTTTGGTACCTGTGGCTGATCCTGGAACTAACCCCCCAAAAATACTGAAGAATGACTGTAACCTATGCTAGAATAAATATAGTAGGTTGGCAATAAATTATTACACTCATCCACTCTTTTCTACCTATCTTCCCCCTCAATAAACATGGTGTTCCCTTCAAATGCTTATAAATCCATTTTGGCACTATTAATTTTAGAACTCTTTGAACAAACCAACATTGTGTGTATTGGTCAGCTTTCACATTGCTGGGACAAAATACCTGATACCTGCAACTTAAAAGAGGACAGGTTTATTTTGGCTCATAGTCTCACAGGTTTCAATCCACAGCCAACTGGCTCCAAGGCAGAAACATCATGGCAGAAGGTGACGGTGGAGGAAATCTGCTTACTTCAAGGTAGCTGGGAAGCACAGCACAGGGAAAGAGCACCAGCAAGAAATATACCCTCCAAAGGCAAGGCCCCAGTGACCCACCTCCTCCAACTGAGCCCCACCTCTTAAGAGTACGTTCCACTATGAACATCAGACTCCAGGACTATCTTAATCCAGTCAAATCGAACGTTAACATTGACTGGTCCAGGGTCTTTCAGAAGATCCTAGAAGAGCATTATATCTGCATATAAAATACAAAAGTATCTATAAGAAACCACATTGTGACCAGGAGAAAGTATCCTTGGCAAAAAAGGAAAACTAAGATGTCCAACTAAAAATTGTACACAACACTGAAAACAATCATATAAATGTAATGCTGAGAGATTTCCTTTTTCCAACATGTATGACATTGTTAACCCAAGTAAATTAACTTGACTACAAAATAAGTCCACTGTTATAAAACTATTTTCTCCCTTCACAAGGGAAAGATATTTCTTGAGAGCCTACCTACAACTGATCTCCCCTTTTTCCTTCCAACTATGATCTACATACACCTGAAATGTCAGTGAGTGAGGGGGGATGATGATCCACTAAATTAGAGAATTAAGGAGGTTTTCTATGCCTTAGGAAGGACTTCTAACTTTCTCCTATAAGCAATGATAATTCATGGAAAGATTACAAAAACAGAAATCACAAAATTGTACTGCCACCCTAAGAAGAGTCTGGTGACAGTGTTGAACATGTGAATGAGATGAAAGTAGAAACAAAGCTAACATTTAGGAGACAATTATGAGCGCTTAATAGGACTGATGATGACTTTGTAAGGCAATTTGGTAGTTAAATCAAAATGCATATATCCAGCAATTTCATTGTGAGACATAATCCAGGGAATTCATTCCACATATGCACAAGGACATTATTCTAGAATGTTCCCTACACTACTGCAAACAGTGGATATAAAAAACGTAAAAACTTCAATGATCACCAACAGGAGAATGAATAAATATAGACGGAATGTCACAATAGTTTCAAGGAATATATTAGATCCATGTACAGTATATCATCATAGCTAGATTTTGAAAATAAAATGAATGAAAATATTCTTATGCCATAGACACTATTACTGCCCTATTGTAAGATGGGGACCCTGAGGCAGGGAATTTCAGGATTTTCTCAGAGGTCTACATATTAAGTGCCAGAGCTAAAATTCAAATCCAGGAAATCTGGAAGTGGAAGGAAGGATGGACTAAATATTTTATGCAAAATTCTGAATGACTGTTGATCCTGAACAAGGGAATGAATATCAGGGCAGGGGAGTGGAGTCAGATTAGGGAGATTAGTTATAGTTGAAATACTTTTAAAAGATGTATTCAAACAATTTTTAAACAATGTAATAATGATGTGAGCACATGTTCAGTTATTTTCCCATACAAAACTATAGATGATGGACACATGGAGGCCTCTTCCTAAAATTTCTTTGTACTTTAGAGTATCTTTCAACTTTTAAGGAAGGCAATACTGTATGCATAACGATTTCCTTTCAATTATTATTTTTAAACCAACAGACCTAAAATTGTTCCAGTACTTTCTCAACCGTGGCACTAGCCCTGACACTGTGCACTGGATAACCACGGTGGGTTGTTCTGTGCGTGGCAGGGTGTCTGGCTGCGTTCCTGCCTCCTAACCACTAGAAAGCAGTAACACCCATTTCCCTGAGTTGTGTCAACTACAAAGGCCCGCAGAAATTGCCAAAAGTCCCCTGATTGGCAGAACAGACAGCACCCCCCCCACTGAGAGCGACCATCCTAATTAAAGACGTTTTGCAGTTTTTATTTCAACTTTATGTAACCGTTAGGGCTTAACTACTTCAAAGATATCTTCCCTTCTAGCATCTCACACTCCAAATGTGAAGGACGTTGAGGTGAAGAAAATTTCAAGAGCAATAATCCCAGAATATATTTGGGTCCTAATTTTTTCCCCATTCCACAAATTCCCAATGATGAACGTCACCGTATTGTATACCTAAAACGTACCGATAAACTTGATGAATAAAATAATAATAACAATAATCCCAGAATATAGCAAGCAGTTAAAATCTACAGAATGACAGACCCCGGCCCCTAGATGCCTGCATCCTTCCCGCTCTCTCGCAAAGCAGGAACATGGGGTGAAGTCCTGTCCGATAGGCCCTCCGTGCCAACGCTGCCTTACCTCAGCAAAGCCTCCACACTGCCGAAGCCCTCTGCAGAGACCGCATCCAGCCACTCCAAAGCTCCCGCCAGCGCGCTGCATTCTGGGAGGCCCCGCCCTGAGACTGCGTGAGGGCAGAGGAGGTGGAGCCTGCCGCGGCTGCTTGGAGACGATTGCCCAGGGAGGCTGAGGAGGCGGGACCTCCAGGGATTATTGCAAAAAACTAAAGGCAGACCCTGAATCCTAGGGCGGAACTCAAAGGGGAAGCGCCGGCGCCAGCGCGGCTAGCGAGGGCGGGACCACAGTGCATCGCCGTCAGGAGAAGGGGCCCAAACGAGAAACCAACGGGACCGAGCCCGAGGGCTTAGTCCCGCCTCCACGCCCAGGCGGCCGCATCGGATTGAGCGGTGCGGCGGTACTTCCGTCTGCCTTCTGGTGTCACGCGACACCGCCCCTCCCTCACCCTTCTCTGTCTACCTCTGGGCGGGACTGGCGGGTGATGAGATACTCTGGCGGCGAGTGGAAGGGGTGAGGGCTACACCTACCGTAATCACGTCCAAGATCGCGGTCATGGCCGAGGTGAGGAGCTGACTGCACCACCGCTGGCCCTTTGGTCTTGGTCTCGGAGGCCTCCTCCCAGGACCGGGGTCAGCGTTCCCGGGCACAAGTGGGCTGGGCTGAGGGTAACCGGGATGGTGCAAGAAGTATCTAAGGTCCTGTGGTGTCTCCCATCCAGAATCCCGCTCAGAATAAAGCCAAGCTCATCAGTGAGACCCGGCGGAGGTTCGAAGCTGAGTTTGTGTCAGGTGAGCACCGCGTTCTCGAGGTTGAGAAAAATGTTCAATGTGCGTCCTCAACTTTACGAGGGTGTTTATCAGTGTCTCGCTCCAGTAGTGATGCTCAACGCATATCAAAGGTTTTGCTCTCCACAGCAAGCTGTATCTGCCTTTCCAAGTGGGCAGGTGGTGCGTCCAAAGCTTCTTTTAAAGGGTTAACGTAAGTTGGAAATCGGTGGCTTTCTAGCATCTCGAGTTTATGGAACTTGCAAGGCACTTGTTGCCGTAATACTATTGACATGTACTTAATAGAGTATGCCACTCTCTGATATTTTGCCAAATTCTACTTCTTACAGGCCAGCATACTACCCACAGTGCAGGCTCTTCCATACTAGAACAAATTCTATAATTCTCATCTCACACATACCTAGCAAAGTAGCTGTGAGCCTCGAATTGACCTACTAGTTGAACATACCAGATGACTCAGGTCCTTCAGTGGTCATGTACTTACCTGATGATTTAATACTTGCACAGTAATTTGTAAAAACATGCAGGGTAAGTTATTATAAATACAGAATTGAAGAAGGGTCTATATGTTGACTACCTCAAGACTGATTCTAATCCTGACTTTGTCACTAAATAGCTTGTCTATTCTGAGCCCATTTCCATACCTCTGAAATGCAGATAAGGTTAGGAAGATTTACTGAAAAAGTGTGTGTCAAACTACCAACCACAGGCTTAAAATATAGTAGGTTTTGAATGAATGCTTTTCGTCAGTAGTCATTTTGGTTACTGTGAGAGGAGTTGAGCTTCCATATCTTAACTTAAGTGCTCAGCTAAAGTTTCCTGCAATTTTAAACCATCCTAGATTATGCATCACTTGATGACCTAGAACAAATAAGGAAATCTGTTACAAATAACCTGGTCAGTAAATCTTTTCATGCCTCCTTGCCAGTTTTCTTCACACTCCAGACTGTACCAGAGAGTTGCAAAAGCACTTGATTCAATTTTAGCCCAGAGATCTCATTTCTAATAACATATCTGGTACCAGTAAAAAGAGAAATCCAAACACTTTCTGTAGAAATGTAGCTCATAGCTGCATGGTTTTTAGTATTTTACAAGTAACTCAAAACTAAACCTAATGAACCAGTGACATGACAACTGTCATTTACTTTATGCCCAAAGGAGGAAGCAGAAATATAGCAATAGATAAGGTCTTAAAAGTCATCTTGGTTCAGCCCTCTCATTTTTAAAATGAGAAAAGTGTGGTATGGGGAAAGTAAGTGTTTTGCTTAAAATCCCTGGTGTTAATGGCTTAACCAGGCCTAGTGCTCAGGCCTTCTGAATTTCACTAGAGTGATTTTTCAGCACTACCGTGATGTCAAATTAGATTGTGTTACTCTCCAGCCTGCAACCCTTCAGTTGTCTACCCACTCCATTTGGAATAAAATCTGTTTTTCGCGATGGTCTATAATCCAAGGCCACACGTGATTTGGATCTTGCATACCACTCCAGCCTCACCTGTTACCATTCTTCTTGCATAGTACAGATTTAACTCCTTCTAGCATTTAGAAACACACAGTGCAACCCAGTCAGTACACACATGCACACATTCACGTAATTAAAGCGCGAGTTAGATATGCTTATAGTCAGGCATAGTGGTGCCCACCTATAATCCCAGCACTATGGGAGGCTGAGGTGGGAGCATCACAAGTTCCATCACAGCCTGGGCAACTTAGTGACTTTTTGAGACCCTTCTCAAAATAAAAATGGGCTGGGGATGTAGCTCAGTGGTAAGGTCCTGGGTTCAATCCCCAGCACCACCCCCTCCCCAAAGAAGAATTCTTATTCTGAAAACATGTGACTCTGGTGTTTCTTCTATTTGACTTTTTAAAAATGCAATGACCCACAAAATTGACTTCGCAATCTAGAACATGATTCACGGTTTGAAAAATTTGACTACACTATTTCATTTGTGTTCTTCAAACAGAATGAGTCGGTTTCCATCTCGGGAACTTTCCATTTTTTCACTCTGCCTGGAAGGTTCTTCTCCCGTTAGTGTGCATGGCTGAGTTCTTTTTATTTTTTTCATTTCAAGGTTTAAGTGTATCTGAGAGGTCTTCACTGATTATTAAATAGCTTCCCTATCCAATTTATTTTATCTCCTTGGCAGCTGTTATCATAATCTGCAATTGTCTCGTTCATTTGTTCTTTGTTTCTTCCAGGAGTTTATGTTTGGGTTCTAGAGCAGCTTGTAGAAATTGAGGTCAAAGGCCTTGTGAATCTTACCTCTGAATACCTAGCACAGTTTGCAGTGCATATTCATTGAATGACTATAGCAGTGATTAAATATGCGTATTGGAAGATTAGACCAATTCTGAATTAAGAACTGTCCTAACTGGCTCCCTTTTCTCATCAAAATCTGGCAAAGAACAGCCCTCACAATATGTTTCGTAAAGACAAGCATTATTTCAAAGTAAAACACTGAATGGCATTTTGTATAGAGAGAATTTTGTCCTAAAATATACACTCAGGTATGTGTAAACCCATGTATTTGGGTTATCTGCTAGCAATTTCAAATATTAGAGACTTCCATGGGAAAGGAAAATAAAAATCATTAAAGATAGCCTTACCTTAAAGTTTCAGTTGTTTCCTAAAATACAACATCTGAAAAAGTCAGAGTTGGAAAATGGAAAAAAGGTTTTTTAATTTTCATGTGTTCTCCTTTTTAAGGTTGCTTTTTAGAACATCCACTTTTTTCTTCCTCTTTCACTGTTTCTGTAGTCATTAACAGTATTTTGCTTCATAAGAGGATTAAAGCAGACTTAAATTTTTTTTCTAAACAAAAATATTTAACATCATGCTGAGGGTGTAGCTCAGTGGTAAAGAGCTTGCCTTGCATGATCCCCAGTACTGCACAACAAACAAAAACAACTTATCATCTGCAGCTATGTCACTTCAAGCACTAACTAGATCCCAAAATTCCTTTAGAGGTAGATTCTTGGGAATTCCAAGAACATTTTTGTGTCCATAAAAGTTACCGTTTATGAATAGATTTTTTAACTGATAAAATAAAATAAAATAAAATAGAGGTCCATAATTACTGCTTTTTTTCCTCATTGTAACTGTGAGAAATTCCATGCTGAGTCTAAAATGAGAAACATTTCCTGTTCCTCTCCCTACTAGTGCCAAAGACAAGAAGACTAATCTCTTCTGGCAATAATTTATTCAGTTCCTCAAGCGTTCATTATATGCTTAATTCTGGGAAGCAGTGTCAGTATTAGAGAAAGGGCTGAAGGACAGAGCCCCTTCCCAAACTACTACAATCCAGTATAGGTATTAAAACAGATACCTGTCAAGCTTGAAGCAAATTGTATGGAGTAGTAAGAGTGCTAAAATGTTTTCTTAAGGTTCAAAGACAAAGGTGACTGCTGGTTGGTAGTTGCCTTAGCACAGAGAAGGAACTTCAAAGAAAAGGTGGTACTATAGTTTGGATCCTTTTCTTTGTGCTTTTTGTAGTACTGGGGGGCTGGACTCAGTACCTTTGCAATGAGCTACATCCTCAGGCCTTTTCATTTTTCATTGTGAGACAGTCTCACTAGGCTGCCCAGGCTGAGCTCGAACTTGTGATCTTCCTGCCTCAGCTTCCCACAGTGCTGGGATTACAGGCATGGGCTACCATGCCTCACAATGGTTTGGATCTTTAGTGTCCCCCAAAGGTTTGTGTAGTTAAAAACTTCACCCGTGGGGTGCTGCTCTTGGGAGGTAATGGACTCTTTAGGAGGTAGGGCCCAGTAGGAGGTCTTTGGTCACTGGGGGACGTTCCCTTGAGAGGGACTTTGGGACTCTAGTCCTTTCCCTTTCCTCTCTATTGCTCCCTGGCCATGAAATGAACAGTTTTGCTCCACCGCAAGGTCTCACCATGAGGTGCTGCCTCGCCTCAGGCCAAGAACTAATCAGGTGAACCAATTATGGACTGTACTCGGCTCCAAAACTGAGAGCCACAGTAGCCCTTTTCTCTGATTATCTCAGCTCCTATATTTGTTATAGTGACAGAAAGCTACCAAGTGGTGTTTCTCCCCAATTTGAAACCATGGCTATGTAGAGAAGGTGATTCAGGTGATTCAGATAGTCCGAGTCAAGGCACGAAGGTGCAAAGCTATGTTTAGGAAGCAAGAGGAGTCCACTTTGGCAAGATTTAAGGAGAGAAGCGCACATGGCTAAAGACAGCGGGACTCTAGCACACAGAGCCTTACACAGGTGACGTGTTTGTACTTCTATGAGTGTGGACAACTATTGAGATATTTGTGGATTTTGTTCCTTAAAGTATATAAATCTATTTAAGTGAATTTGGTTGATATTTTATAAAGTCTGAGGAAGCCTCCATCAGCTTCCATCCAGAGATAGCTCTGATTTACAGCAGGTACATTTTTTCCAGCCTCTTTTCTACCTGTTTAAGAAAGCAGAGTTAAAAGACCACTGCGTGTATAGTTTTGTGTATTACATTTTTTATTGACATCAACTTTATTTTCCCATATTTATAAAATAGGCAACGGTGTGCGTGCGTGCGTGTGTGTGTGTGTGTGTGTGTGTGTGTGTGTGTATTTGGGGTGGGTATTATAGAACTGTAGAAATGATCCCTGAAAGTATAGCCTTAAGGGGGTAGGTATTATGAATGGGATCCCCCATTGCACATGCTAAGCAAGCACTCTACCATTGAGCTATATACCCAGCCTTTTTTCTTTTTATTTTGAGGCAGGATCTCAGTAAGTTGCCCAGACTGGCCTCCAACTTATGATCCTCCTGCCTCAGCTTCCCAGAGTACTGAGATTAAAAGCATGCACCATCATACCCCACTATCATTTCTTAACTGATGGCTCTTTTAGTTCGTATTTAATTGCTAGTAAGGGTGAACCTCTTTTCTTATATTTGCATTTATCTGTACTTTAAGCATTTTTTTCATTGGTATGGCTTTTTATATTAGCATGGGCTTTTTTGTTTATGTCTCTTTTACTTATTTTTGCAGCTTTTGAGTAGATTCAAAATTATCCATTGTTTTATGATTCCTTTTATTGCTATCAAGTAATTTTCTCTTATTTTTCTACTTGTCTACTTTTTCTTTTGGTTTTCATTTTAATTTTTAATATACAGAATGTATAAAACATGAATAAATCAAACAACCATGTACCTACTCCTCAGCCAAAGAATAGAACCTCCCAGCACCTTAGAAGCCTCCTATGGACCCGAATCCCTCCCGTTCAGCAAACAGTTCCATCCTACACTAGGTGATGTTCATTCTCTTTCTTTTTATTAGTTTTACCACTTGCAGAGTATTTCTCACCAACACTTTATTAGGGTTTGCTTCTTTTTGAACTTTAGAAAAAGATGAATATATATTTTTACAGTAATTCAATACTATATGACTGTGTAGTAGTTCATAGAATGGATATCCCAATTGATGGATTTAGGATTGTTTCTAAGTTTTGTATCATATACAGTGCTACTGTGAACATTTCCTATATGTGTCTGGTGCACACATGCAACAGCTTCTCTAGGGCAGTGGTTCACAAAGTTGATCCAGGAACTGGGGTTTCTTGAGACCATGTCAAGAAGTTTGAGAGGTCAGAACTGCTTTTATGATAAAACTGAAACATGGGCTGAGGACGTGGCTCAGTGGGTAGCACTTGCCTTGCATCACAGAATAAGTGTAATACTAAAACTTCATTTTCCTTGTTTACTCTTTTTGAGGAGCATAATAGTGGCACTTTCCACAGACTACATGGTATATGATGATGTCATTTTACTGATGGCTGGTAGAGTGTGTGTTCACGTGTTCTCATGTTCATAATTGTCTTCATTTTAATAATACAGTAACTGGTGGTAAATATAATTTATATAGACAAAAAGCTCTTGAAGAGTTGTCAGTTATTTTTCAGAATGTAAAAGAGGTCCTAAACCAAGAAGTTTGATAACTGCTGCTCAAGGATTTGTACCCAAAAGTGAAATGGGAGGTCATATTATAAGCACATTACCTAATTTTCCTAGGTAATGCCAAACTCTTTCCCAAAATGATCATGCCAGTTTTCATTTTGATCAGTAGTATTTGAATGTCCTTGTTTTTCCACGTCCTATAATTTCATACTTTTATTACTTTGTGCCCTTTGGATGGAAATGTTGGGTTATCTCGTAGTTTTAATTCGCATCTCTCTGAATGCCAGTGCGGTTGAGCATTTCTATATATATATACATACATATATATATATATATATATATATATATATATGTATATGGCCTTTTGTTCTTCCATATAAATTTTAGAATTGAATTACCATGTTTCTGCAAAAGTTTAAAACAAGTTTTTGTTTAGATTTTGGGTGGAACTGTGTTAAATCAGAAGATGATTTTTCAGAAGAATTGACATGATGATTGACTATCCATCCAAGAACCTAAAATATATACTTCCTAAAGTCTTCCTTATTGAAAGATTTATATTTTGCTTCATAATGGTTAACCCATTTTAGGTTATATTTATTCATAGGTACTATGCATATTGTTGCTATTGCTACTTCAGTGGTGTGTCTTAAAATTTATTTTCTAAATGATGGTTGCTGATTCGTGAAAAATGCATTCGACTTTCTGACATGTATATTGAATTCTGAAATCTTATTTTTATTAATTTGAATAATTTATCTCTAGGCTAAGTTGTGATTTCTATGTAGATAATGATGTCACCTTCAAATATTAACAGTTTTCTATCTAGCTTCCCCAATTGTTACATCTTCCAGTGCTTTTCCTTTACTACAGTAGTTGGAACATTTAGAATATTCTTAAATAGAAAGAGTGAAAAAAGCCTACTTGTCTGATTTCTGATTGTGTAAAGAAAACTTGGAATATGTCACCTTTAAGTGTGATCTTTGTAAATATTTTTTATTGAAATGAAGAAGTTTCCGTGTGTTATTTTGTTATTGATGTTAATTATTGGGGATTGAGCCCAGGGCCTTCACACTGAGCTATATGCCAGCTCTTTTTATTTTGATACAGGGTTTTGCTAAGTTGCCCTGGCTGGACTTAAACTTGTCATTTACCTCCCTCGGCCTCCTAGAGTGCTGGGGTTGCAGGCATGTCCCACCACACCCGGCTCCTTGTATTCTTTGTTTGGTAGTTTGGGGTTTTATTTGTTTGTTTGTTTTGTTCTCCTCAACTCTGATAATTGAATTTTACCGAATTCTTTACCTGGTACACACATTTATTATATCTGATAAAATTTCATTTGGACTTTCTTCTTTAATCTGTTAACATAATTATATTGCTCAAGTTTTTAAAATAAATTTCTAGATTTAGTTTACTAATAGTTTATCCAAGAATTTTACATCTGTGTTCTTGAATTGGCCTGTAAGTTTCTTCTTTTTTTTATATTTTTCTTGTGAAATATTGACATCAGTCAAGATTGCATGAGCTTAGAAGTATTTCTTGTTTTCTGTTCCCTGGAAGCTGTGTTCATCATTTAGCTCTAATCTGATTCCACAAATTTACCACCTACTGCAATTTACTATTTTTGCTTTATGTGTCAGTGTTTGTTTACTTGCCATATATTTATTAATACTTTGATTTGCCATTCTTTCTTGAGCTTCTGATCTTATATCTGGAATCACCATTTCATCTAACATATAATTACTCTGGTGGGATCTGTTGTAAACTCTCTGAGTTTTGAAATTGTCTTTATTTCCCTAGTTATTTTTCTTTGTTTCATTTTGTTTCATTTCAGATTTTTTCTTGAAGTAAGCAATTCATTTTGCAGAATACCTTCATTTTATGGGACTGAAGGAGGCAAAATGATCACAGAACCATGAAACTTAATATCCTAACTGCAAGAAAAGAGAATTTCATAGATAGGATTATCAGTAGTAAATGGAAGGAACCCTTGTAGGTAAAGGGTGCATATAATAGAGATTGTCCTTATCCACTCCACTCTCTAGAAAGAGAGTGGACATTTAAAATGTAACTACTGCCGGGGATTTAGCTCAGTGGTTTCGCCACCTGCTGCACGAGCGCAAGGACCCGAGTTCGATCCCTGGTACCGAAAAAAAAAAGCAAAAAAATAAAAAAGTAAAATGTAACTACTATTGAGTACTTGTCATAAGTGTCTACATTTAGAACCATCAAAAGAACCAGGATTTATCTTTGTATCTGCAGTACCTAGTTTTGGTTTTGGTTGACATGTGGTGGCTTCATAAATTAGTCTTCATAACTGAGTTATGATTATCTCTAAGAGAGAAAGCCTTTAAAAGAAAAGAACTAAAAAAGAAAAAAAAAACAAAACAAATGACTCAATCAAAAAATGGACAAATGAACTGAATAAACACTTCTCAAAAAGAATACAGAGAGCTAGAGAGGGGTGAAGGGGTTGAAGGGAGGGCAGGGGAATAGGGAAAAAATAAAAACCAAGGTGGATTATGTAAAGGTGCAAATTTCCAATGATGAATGTCATTGTATTGTATACCTTAAATGTACTAATAAAGGCCCGGGCATTTAGCTCAGTGGTTCCGGCGCTGGCCTCCTAAGCGCAAGGTCCCAAGTTCGATCCTCTGCACGAAAAAAGAAAAAAAAAAAAAGTGAAATGTACTAATAAAATTAATTTTTTTTAAAAAAAGAATACAGAGAGCTAGTAAGTACATGATAAAAACATCTATCATCCTTAGCCAGTAGGGAAATGCAAATCAAAATAACTCTGACATTTCATCTTAGCCCAGTCAAAATTGGCTATCATCAGGAGTGCAAAAAACAACAAATGGTAGTGAGGATGTGGGGCTAAAGGAACTCTTCTACATTGTTGGTGGGAATATAAACCAGTATAACCACTTTGGCAATCAGTATGAGAATTCCTCAAAAAACTAAAAGTAGAAATTCCATTTGAGGCAGTTTTGGCTCCTAGATATATTCCTGAAAGTTTTAAACACGATATACTATGATAATACCTACATATCTATGTTTATAGCAGCTCAGTTCACAATAACTAAACTCTGGGAACAACCTAGAAGACCATTAAAGACAGATGGGTAAAGAAAATGTGATATAAATACACAATGGAATATTATTCCTCCATAAGGAATGAAATCATGTCATTTGCAGAAAATAGAAGGAACTTGAGAACATACTGTTAAATAAAATAATTCAGATACAGAAAGTACCATCATCTTTTTCCTGACTTTATGGGAATTATTCTAAAGTTTCATGACTCTTGCTGCATATGTTTAGAAGGTATACTAAGCTTTCACTATTCTGCAGTTTCCATCGTGGTGGGTTCATGAAACTACAGACTGTAGCAGAAGTAAAACTTAGAGTGTTGGAAAATTATTAATCCACAGGTTATTTAGAGGGGTGCGCTTCCTAAAATTTGTGTTTAGGCACTTTTTATTGTGGCTTATAATATAGTTGCTTAATGGTGTGAAAACCTGGTCTGTATGATCTAGCTTCTCTGACATTTTCTGAGACTTCTTTTATGACTTATTATAGAGTAAATATTTGCAAAGCTCCAGAAGCACAGATATAATATTCAAAAAGTATGTAGTCTGTATTTGTTGAGCAGGAAAGTCTACACACATACACATACATATATGTTTATTTATCTATATAGAATCAAGTTTCCGTATCTTCTAAAACCTTAAGGAATTTTTTGCTTGCTTTTTCTGTGTACTTCTGAAAGAGATTTGTTAGAATCATTCCAGATTGTTTGTGGATTTCTTGTTTCCTTTATAATTCTGGGAGCTTTTGCTTTATCTTTATTGTTAGGTAGGTTTTTATGTTGTGAGTTCCTAATTGTTTTCACTGTTCCTTTTATGAATAGTTGTGGCCCTTTTTAAATGTAGTAAAGCCTTTCATTCTAAATAATATTTGGTCTAATGAAAGTATTACCAACATAGAATTATTTCTGGTTAGTAATTTTTTTGTATACATTTTTCCATCACTTTTTTTCTCTCTCTTTTTGTGGTGCTTGGGGTCAAATCCAGAGCCTCATGCATGCTAGGCAAGTGCTCTACTATTGAACTATAGCCCCATCTCCTCTATCTCTTTATTTTCAACCTTTCTACATTAATTTATTTTAGGTTAGTCTCTTGTAGGCCACAAACATTAATATTTTTAAAAATTTAATCTGATAGTTAATGCATATAATTTGCTTATATTTGTAGTAACTGTTGATAAAATTTGAATTATTTCTGCCATCTTCCTATGTGTTTCCCAGTTATCTTGATTTTTTTGAGGCAAGGTCTTGCTACATAGTCCAGGCTGACCTAAATTTGCTGAGATCTTCCTGTCTCAGTCTCCGGAGTGCTGGGATTACAAGCATATGCCACTGTGCCTGGCTATGATGCTTTTTTGTTTGTTTGTTTCCTGCTTCTTGCTACAGAGAATTTTTTATTCAATCCCTCTTTCATTCTTTCACTAGTTAACCTTAAATATTCACATTTAAAACAACAAAATCTAAAGTTAATATCTCTACTTTCATATTGAACAGGATCTTGTAATGTTTTACTTTAAATTTCCCTTATTCCTATTATTAATGCTGTTGATTTTTTCTTCACTAATTTGCCCATTTCTTTGCTTTCCATTGCTTCTTGCATCTGTTTCCCTTCGACATTATACTTATTAGTTAATTAATTTTCAAATTGTAAAATATGAACTGTATGTATTTATGGTATAAATGATATTTTGACAAATTTATCTCTCAATTATATAGGATAATTTATCAGTATGACAAGGAAGCCAGATGTGGTCGTGTACTCGTGTAATCCCAACAGTCAGGAGGCCAGCCTGAACTATATAGCGAGATCCTGTCCCAAAAAACAAAAACAACAAAATGACAAGGAAAATACAAGATACAGTTGAAGGTTTGGCAGTCATAGGCTTGTGAGAGCAACAGCTTAATAATACAACAAAAGAAATGAGGCTTTTATGGGAAGATTAAGGGGGATTTCAGTTCATTTGTAACATTCTTATCCTTTTATTACAAAAACAAATCTGAAGCCAGCTAAGGTACTATTTGTTAGTTCTGGGTCTCCACTGCATAAGTATTTGATAGCATTTTTTCTGTTCTGTAACTTTTTAACTTTTCAAAAGGTGAGAGAATAAAGCAATCCCTTATTGAAAATCTGGGCCTTCAAGGAACTCAAGGGCTACTAGGAACAAACTTATAAGGGGCTAATCATTCAGTAACAAAGATGTAATGTACATCTGCTGTGTGTCATGGGTGGGGGTTAGGGTGAATGGACAGGTGACTTTCCAAACAACGAGACCTAGAGCTTGGACAGGAGAAAGCCTCAGTCAGTCACGTCCCCACATGCTGTCCCTCACATCTGGCAACAGCCTTGGCATTATGGATGTGATCTGAGGAGCTGTTCCCTTAAAATGACCTTTTCTCACGAGCATTATTAATGTACTGCTTGTGATGCAACTGGCCTCACGTTCTCCCATTTGACCCAGAAGAGCCAAACAGAAGATAGTAGATAGTGTGTTCACACCAGAGCCTGAAGCAGAATCCACAATATGCAGCAGTAGACCAAGTCCTTAATACCTCATTAGCCCAGATAACTGGCCGGTGAGTGAAGAGAGCCCGGAGAACAGTATTGAAAGTTGAGCTTTTCTTGCTCAGGACTGCTAAGGAATCTAGCTCTTGAAAAATAGCAACTGAAACAGAAAGCACCCTTCTTCTCTGCAATAGACCAGAAAAATCCTGCTTTTCTACAGTCCACCAACTTAGAATGTTTTTTCTATTTTTAAGAAGGTAAGCACACAAACACCCAAGGAAGTACCAGCAACAGAGGACCTCTGTGGCCCTCAGAGCCTAGGATATTCAGATACTTACCATCTGGTCCTATACAGAAAAAAATTGCCAATCCTTCAGTAGACTGGTGGTTCTCAAATTGTGGTCCCTGTACCACCAGCATCAGCATCATGTAGGAGCTTGTTACATATGCCACTTCATGGATCCCACCTTGGATTAGACACCCTAGGGATGGAATGTAGTACTCTGTGTTTTATCAGGCCCTTCCTAGTGGTTCTGAGACATGCTGAAGTTTGAGAATCAGCACTGTAGGCCAATGGCTTAATCCCATCATGAAAGATCACCTCTCACCAGGTCTTACTGATGGCTTCACACCAAAGTAAAAATTTAAGATAGGTTGTAGCCAACTAGCAGAGGATGCCCCTAAGGAAATACATTGTTATTTTGGCTGGATCACTCCCATTTTTGATACTTACACAGTCCAGCCAATAGAAATACTCCACCTAATATAAATGCTCTTCCCAGGCCCTGTCAGGACTCTCAGTGGATCCATGCTCAGAGTCGTGGGAGGATAAGAAATCAGATGTTTTAAACTGCTATCATGATCTAGAGTTGTATGATTGCTGCTTTTGAACATTATGATGCCCAGTTAGTAACTTATCTAGCCAGGTACGATGGCACACACCTGTAATTCGAGCTACTCAGGAGGCTGAGGCAGGCAGATCAAAATTTAAACAAAGAGCTGGTGATATAGTTTAGTGTGAGGCCCTGGGTTAAGTCACCAATACTGGGGAAAAAAATTGTCCTCTAATTTTCAATATCAGAATACTTTTGTATTTTTTCCATGTTTATCTGAAATGTTGACACATTTATAATAACAAATTTGTAAGATTTTCTTAACTAGTTAACTGGAAGTAAATTTGAATTTAGTCTTTCATGGTTGACATTCTACTTCATATTAATAGAAATCCATTTATATAGTGTTTAAATTTTTCAATATTCTTGATCTTTCAAAGACTATAGGTAGGCAGTTCGTATCTGCATTTTACAGAGAAGAAAGTAAAGCCCAAAGGAACTTGCTCAGTCTGCCTATACATGGCAGCATGGCCCTTCTGATTCCATCACTCTACCCCATATCCTGAATGTGGAGTAGAAATGTTTCACATTTGTGAACCTTAAAACACAGTATCTAACCTGTTGGTGATGACACTCTGTTTTACAAGTAAGAATTATAGTCTCTTTATCTTGTAACACAGTTTATTTTTTTTAAGTATGTTGTGTAGAAGAGAGATAAAAAGCTGAGAGAGAGAAATAATCTTTAACCCAGAACATTTAGTTCTGTCTGTCCCTAGGGGTCAGTTGCCATTGTCATGTGGATTATGGCATGCTAGAGTTAGTTATTTGGTGATGATTACGCTCAGATAAATATAAGGCCAATTTACAGAGAAAAACTTGTATAAGAACAAATATTTAAAATGAAATGGGTCAATGAACCAGAGGTGTGGTATGCTCATAGTTTTATTAATGTTAGTTTGTGGTGTTTTTACTAGTCCGTAGCAAGATGAAAGTAATAAAGATAAAGTATTATGAGAATATAATATATCTATGTAGAAAACTAAACCTTTCATCATCTCTACACTTTAATCATTGATAGACAAAGTCTTTCAAAATGATGTGCTAGGTATGTGTATGCAGTCATGTACTTTTATATCTTCAAATGTCTTTTAAGCATACATCTTTAGCTACTTCCTGTAACAACTTGTCATAGTCTGTTTTGTGCCACTATAACAAAATACCCCAGACTGGTTAATTTCTAAAGAGCAGAATTCGTTTTCTCTGAGTTTTGGAGGCTGGGAAGTCCCAGATCAGGGCGCCAGCGTTGTCTGCTGAGCCCCTTCTTGATGAGCCCCTCAAATGGCAGAAAGCAGAAGGGCAGTCTAGCTAACAGTGTGTGAAGCCTCTTTGTTTGTTTGCTTGGATTTTTGTTTTTTGAGAAGTGACCTAGACTCTCCCATTCCCCTGGCCTCAGCTTGTAGAATACAAAGCCTCTTCTATGAGGGCCTTCCTCCCATTAAGAGAGAAGCCCTCATGACCTAACTACCTCTTACAGGCCCCACTGGAGGAGGCCTGTTCAAACCCTTCTGGACTCACCAAAGAATTGGTTTACTGAAAATACCCAGTCACCTAAGGGCTCAGTTGTCTGAGGGCTGTGTTTGAACACAACAAATGTTGTCATAAGCACAGTGAGTTATTCCCTCTTGGCCTTGTTTCTGGCCCCTGGGTCATGCTTAGCTTGAGTGCTCAGTTTTCTTTATGCATCTTCTGTCTGCCTTTGCCTCCCTTGACTTTCTCTTTCTCTGTCTTATTCTCTCTCTCCCCTCTGTTTCATCCCCTTGTCTTCTACTGCCTTCTGCCTTCACTTTTCTCCTGTCTCTCTCCCAAGCCCCACATGCTCCCCTCTTCAGTCATCTGTCTCCCCCCACTTCCGGTTTTCATTTGTTGGTCCAGAGCTAAATAGTGAAAAATCAGCATTTCATGTGTGAGAACATGTCTGTTAACAACAATAATTAATCACTTTAATATTAGTGGAAGCTTCTAATTTCAAAGATATACTTCCTTGAAAGCTATCAAAGACCACTGGGCTTTAAATTTCTTAGTAATGGGCACTATCTTGTTTATGCTATCCCTCGTGATAGTATTACCAATAGTAATGGTAACAATGTTTTATTTTTCTTATTCTGGCTGATCACTGAGATTTTACCACTTGCCAAATATTATTATAAGTAGTTTTCAGTGTAGTCTGGGACCTAAGGGCTGCCTAAGACTTTCAGAAGCCTAGAGGTCGAAACTATTATCATATGATAATACAGTAAATTTTACTAAATCTTGACCTTGATACATGTCCTTTTAACCTTGTGTGAGAAAATTGGGAAGTACACATAAAACACTGCGTGGTACCTTCGAGTTGCCAACTGTATCAGTCACCTTTTTCATAGACCACTATATTTGTTTGGAAAAAAATGACTCATCAGGAAACCATTGCTATGCAGACTTAGGTACAGTATTTTGCAGAATATTTTCCTGCCTTTTTAGCCCTTGTTTCCCCGAAAATAAGACCTAAGCAGAAAATAATCAGCCTTGAAAAGCAGAGATCAACAATGCCAGCCCCAATCAGCCTATCCTTGCCTTACCTGCCATCACTGTTCTCTTGTTCGGTGGCTACTCTGTAAGGCAGGTAAGGCAGGGATAGGCTGACTGGGGCCAGTAGTTTTGACCTCTACTTTTCAAGGCTGATTATTTTCCACTTAGGTCTTATTTGGGGGCGGGGGGCGGGGAACGGCATTATCTCTGGGGCCCTGAAATAAAGGCAATGCAAATGAAGAGGGGTAGAATCTATAAAACTTGGCAGCTGACTAGATGAGAAAGAAGAGGAAATGAAGCCTGAGAATTTTCCTGAGGTTTTGCTTGGGCCCCTGGGAAAGATAGATAGCTGAGGAAGAACAACATTGAGACAAAATAGATTATGTTGACAAATGTTTACTGAAGAAGGCCTTTTCATTGATGCTACTCTCATCCACTTCCGTGGATTCTTAGGACATACAGGCTCTGGGCCTTTACTGCCTATTTGGAAAATATGGCATGCGTGCCAGTAACTGTAATTCAAGTTCAGAACTAAGTGCCTTGAGAAAGGCTTGGTTCAAGTCCTATTGCTTTTGACAGAGGGTACAGAGGGAATTTCATGGAAGAGGAAGCAGCTGAAAGGAGGGTTTGCATAATGTGTGCGGATGATTATACAGAGATAAGGAGAGTTCATTTACAAGAAGATAGAAGAGGGCAGGTAAGGAGGAATATCTGATATAAAGGTTAGGCGGAAAATAATATGTATCTTGGCAGACAATGAGGAAATTATTTTGAAAATAATTATCCCGAGAGCTAGGGAAGTAACTCAGAGGTACTGCGCCTGCCTGGCAAGCACAAGGCCTTGAGTTCGATTTCCGGTACTGGAAAAAAGAAAATAATTATCCCAATAAATTATTTGAAATGTTGTCCTCAGAGTCTGAAAATAGCAAATACCGTAATGTTGCATATGTGATTAGTTTTTTATGACACTTGATAAAGCAGCTGTCTTTTTTGAATAACTAGGTTATTTCTGTATAAAAAATTATTTTCTGGCAACTGCCTTAATAATTTCAAGTTCATAAAATTGATCTCAGATGTTGGTTGTAATTTTAGAGGATTATGCTGAATATTTTACTATGGTCATATTTTTAGGGTTGTTTGTTTTGATACAAGGTCTCACTGTGTGGCCCAAGCTGGTCTCAAACTCATGGACTCAAGTGGTCCTCCTGCCTAAGCCTCCTGGCTAGGTGGGAGTACGGGCATGTGCCACCACACCAGACTATACACTTAGTCTGCAGTCTTTACATAACTTTGTTCTCCTCTCATTTAGAAATTTTATGAAACTTTTAACATGTTCTCACTGGCTTGAATCACTAGTGACATGCATAACTGTCCCATCAGATGGCTTGTACCACTGGTGGTGCAAACAGTTCTAACCACTGTTGTCACTCTTTTTACTCCTAAAATTAAAAAGCTGCCCAGTGGGATAGTCATGCATGTACCACCCACCCAGCAGTGAGACATGAATTACAGCCCTGTCATGAATGTGTTAAATTGCATTTTCATCTGAATTATGTTCCTATGTCTAGCCTCAAAAAGCTTGGCTTTCGAGCCAGGTGTGGTGGTACACACCTGTAATCCCAGCTCTCTGGAGGCTGAGCTAGGAGGATTGCTGTGAGTTTGAGGTCAGTGTAGGCTACTGGGTGAGTTCAAGGGCAGCCCAGACAGTATCTCAAAAAGAAAAAAACAAAGCTTGACTTTGTCCCAGGTCTTTTGTCTCCTTTGGCATTAGTGTTTATTATTTTTCGTTGCAGAATTAATCTAATTTGAATGTTTATTGCTGTTTTCCCCTAGATAAGTCAGAAAAATATGATCCACGAGATGTTGAAAGACTACAGCAAGATGATACCTGGGTTGAAAGTTACTTACACTGGAGACATAATGTTGTGGACGATACACTGAAGATGATTGATGAGAGTTTTCAGTGGAGAAAAGAGTTTTCTGTCAATGGTAAACTGTTCAGTTTAACTTTGATGAAGTGTCACCTGCATGAGTGTTACTATTTTGCATTTATCTGATTGTGTATTAGTACATGCTGTGAGCAGTCATCATAAACACCAGAATCTATGTATTTATAAAGATCTAATAATACTTTCAAAGGAAAAGCTTTGAAAAAATCTTATAAAAGTACGATGATTCATAAGGAAATCAAATTATCAGGAAGCAGAATCACACTCAACAGTGGTCTCCTAATCTGTGTTTAGTTGAATACCATTAAACAACAGCAAGACAGTATCTTCTCTACTAGCTTGAGAAATAAGGAGACACTGGTTTTCTGAGTTATTGCCCATATCTTTCCCTGTCCCCCGAGTTCCTTGTGTTTATGAGTATTTCACGTAGAATTGCTAAGTGCATGGGGATCCCAGAAAAGCAAGCTTAGCCCCAAGGTACTTATTGCAGCCATCTCTTGAACTTCTCAAGTTTTAGATCCACTGTTAGATTGGAAATTTCTCCCCAAAAATGAGAGTTTTAAATCTTGGAGGGAGTTTTAAAATGATGTTCAAATATATGAAGAATTTCCCTTCTTAAAGATTTAATAAGAAACTGGCATAACTGTCAATTTCAATTAGCTATAAAGAAGGATTCCCTGTCCTGGAAGATTATAGACTCTGGAGTGACTGAGTCTGAAGACCTAACATAAACAGTCAACACATAAATCTAGAGTAGATTTGCAGTCTTTCTACTTGTACAAGGAATCCTTGAGGAAAAGACTATCTAAGAAATGAGGTGATTAGAAATATAAAACCTATTCAGCAAACACTAAAGCACTTATTAGTCAAGAAAAAAAAAAGTATAAACCTGATATTTTTAAGTCATTGAAGTACAGAATAAACCTTTAAGCTAAACACTACTTGTGTTCTCATTTAGAATTGATAGTTTCTGGTGGCCCAGAGCAGAGATATGATGGGGTGGGGTGTGGAAAGAGAATTTCCTACAAATATTCCTTCTGATATGCAGGTTCATGGAGTGAAGGAAACAAAAGCTTTGATGTTTGCTGCCTGTTCTTATTTTCCACCTGCCCCAAGGTTGTGAAGTGCCTTAGAGTCTATTAGATACCAAACTTTGCATAAAAGTACCATTTTACTAGGAAAACTGAAGTAATTTTTTTCATTAATTCTGAGGCTATGTTACTATTTAACAACATGGTTTTTTTTTTCCACCCAGGGCCTCATGTATGCTCAGGATGTATTCTGCCAGTGAGCTACATCCTGAGACCCTACTACGTTTCGCTGAAATTGTCTAGTAGTGATACAATAGTTCACAAGTTAAATTATCATGTGAAACATAAGCAGAATGTGGAAATGTAGCCATATAAATAAGAGCTGACATGTCAAAAGAAATGAACTTTTTCCATTTCTGTCACCTGTTTGTCCTTAGCTTGTTTCCTTTTTTATTGCCAGAGTTCTTGTTGATGTTTGAATAAGTGATATCTTTTCTTTATTTCAGAGCTGCTACATAACATTACCTTTACATTTTTAGGAACCTAAATTATAATTACTGATGAAAATTTGTCACTTTTTAGACCTTAATGAATCCTCCATTCCCAGATGGTTATTAGAAGTTGGTGCTATTTACCTCCATGGTTATGACAAAGAAGGAAACAAATTGTGTAAGTATATTTAATTTATGCACTGGCTTTTCAAGATTTAAATGCAGGTATCTGTCTCAGTTGAATTAGTAATTAGCAGAACTTTCTCCACATGTAGCATATGGAAAGTCATGCATTTGAGGATCATTAGGACCATCTTTACCAAGTGTCAGATACTAGTAGTTGTGCACACTGTTTGCATTTTAATAAAGTAGGTGATAAAAGTAAATGGTGCATCCTGTAACAGAGCCAAAATATTTGATGTAGTCATTGTCTTCTTTCTAATTTAACTATACATGGTGTTAACATTTGACCCGGTATTTTTATGGAAATCACAAAAGGTTGCTAAATGGACTTTATTCATGTCTCCCATCATCTTCTCCCCTTAGCTTTTTCTGAAAGGAGTGTAATAACAAGAGGAATGGTAACAGTCATTTCTGTTGCTCAAGTGACTCCTTTTGTTGTTCTTCTTTCCCACTTGCCCTGGATCCAGCTTGCTTTCGTACCAAGGTTGGGCCTTGGGAAGCACTTTTGAGGCCCAGACTGAACAGGCATCCTGTGCTCATCCTGCTTGCCTTTGCTGTAGCTTGTGATCTGGGCTGTATTTTAACAATATTCCCTTTGTATATTCTTCATATCGCCGCCTCTTCCCTTTCATTCTTTTCTCATAGCTCTTGTGCCACCTCCCCCTAAACTGTGTTTCCCAGGCTGCATTCCTTTCTTGGCCTTTTTTACTTTCCAGCCGATGCTGTTTCCTTGGGTCATCTCAGGCACATTGGCAGCTTCAGCCCCCCCATACACAGTGGGGATCTTACACAGTTCCCAGGCCACATGCACCCACGTGCCCACCAACTGGTGCCACTTGGCTGTGTTTCAGCCACGTTCAAAAAGACCCACAACTGACCTTCCACATCTTACCACCTGCCCTCTTTATGAATTGCCAAGCTCAAGCCCATTTATTGCCTCTTCCTCTAATATAGCTTCAAGTGGCCCCTTTTCCGTCACTAGCAGCCACTTCCTCAGTTCTGGGCCTAAATACCACTCCCTGGTTCTCAGTCTCTTTCCATACTGTAGCCTGTTAGGTTGCATTCCCTGCCTCTTCCATTCCACCCTCCCTCCAACTGTCCAAGAGGTGTTTTGAAATAGGAAAATCAAAATGCCCTAGCATTTCACTTAAAGTTCTTCAAGCCCAGCCCTTCTCTATTTAGCACCTTCTCTCCCCACGCATCACATTTTGTCTCAGCTGCCACCACCTGAAGGGTTTGCCATGCTCTGCTCACATGCGCAGCCTCCATCACACCTGTGACGTCAGTGCTTTTCCTCTGGGATGACCATTTCTTCTAGGGTTTGACAGAACCATTGGCTCTCTTTTTAAGCACACTGAAGAGCACTTTTAGGTTATTATCAAGCAGTGTTTGCTCACCTGCATTTTCTTTTTCCCCTTACTTAAAAGTGAAATTTGTTTATTTACTAAGGAAAAGAATACTAGTTTACGTCTGTTACTCTTTAAAGGTCCCAAGTGCATTTAAAAGAAAGATGTTTTTAATCTGAGAAACAAAATGAATTATAAATGAAGAAACATGTCAAGAGAAAGGCTATATATGTATAATAATACTAAAATTCTGTAAATCTTGTCCTTATTTTTATCTTTTCTTCGTTTAAAGTCTGGATCAGGGTGAAGTATCACATAAAAGACCAGAAAACGATAATGGACAAAAAGAAGCTTACAGCATTTTGGTTGGAACGTTACGCTAAGAGAGAAAATGGAAAACCTGTCACAGTGATATTTGACCTGTCCGAAAGTGGACTAAATAGCATGGTAAGCATTTTTTATTACCTCTAAATTATCGTTTATCCTGGCTTCCTCCCTCTCTTTTGTCCTCCCTGCCAACCAAATACTGCTGTAAAATGGAGCTAACTAACTTATGTTTGGGATTTGTTTTTTGGGGGGGGGTTTTTTGCCTTATATTATGAGTGAAGTCAGACATGGAATTGGGTTTGCAGACGATTGGATTTGCTTCAGTATTTGGTATTCACATTAGATTTCCTATAAATATTCCTTGTCTGATATGCAGGATGGAGAGGTAGGATGCCAAGCCTGGGAGAGCATGAGTTGATATAACAGTGATGTTTTCTACCAAGGCTTATACCTTGTACCACTCACCCCCATGCCTGGCACACAGAGGAATACACTCATTAAATATCGAGTAAAGTCGTATATGATTTTGATGACATTACATTTATATCATATTTTATAATTGTAAGATGTTTACATTTGCACGTACGGCACTTTGTGATTCTGTTGAACTTTGTTTATTTGGATTTGTTTTCTATGTGTTTGAATTGACTGGCTTTGGATACTTGTTTTCTTTAGGTGATTTTGCCAACCTCAAAAACCTAGGTCAATCACCAGGCATGGTGGTGCACGCCTATGATCCCAGCACTCAGGAGGCTCAGGCAGGAGGATCACTTGAGCCCAAGAGTTCCAGGCCAGTCTGGGCAACATAACGAGTTGCCGTCTCAAAAAGAAAAAAGGGCCAAACCAACCAGTCTTTAATTTGGCCTCTTTGTTCCTTAGCAGTAACTACAGACCCATCAGCAGCAACTGAGATCAGTTGGCACATTTTTTTTCTAAATGTTGGTACTTTTATGTTAAACCATGGCTGATTCTGGTAGCAGTGAGGTAGCATTTGTAGACTTACTCAGAGGTCTGTTGAAATCTTCTTGGAAATCCATTTGGAACAGTATGTTAAGAACCTTAAAGTGTTCATATTCATCCTGTTTTCTTAGTAACTAACTTTTGGAAACCTATTCTAAAGAAATAATCCTAAAGACAAAAAATGCATTGTACATCAAAATGTTTTTCAGAATGTCATTTAAAATAGTGAAAAATTAGGAAAAGCAAATGTCCTATATGATGAAATGATAAATTATAGTATATCTAATTGATGGAATGTATGTAGAAAACATTTGTAAAGAATTTGTGGGAATATCAGAGAATGCTTTTAATGAAAAAGGTTATAATACTGTAATATGGTGATTCATAGTCCCTCCCCAAAAAAAGAAACATTAGACTTAAATAAAAAACAGTCTGAAAAGAATTGTTGTTTTGGGGGTAGTGAAGCCACAGATTTTTTTTTTCATGTTTCTGTTTCTCTTTTTAAGAATCCAGTGTCATGGAATTTTCCAGCCTAGTTTCCATGTGAATGGGTTTTAAATTATAGAATAAATCATTTTATGTTCAAAATTTAATCAAATTATTTCAATGAGTAAATATTCCATAAATGTAAGTCATAATTCTCTTATCCTTTCAGTATGATAGCTTCCTATTTATTAACACACAACCATGAAAAATACATGCCAGTGTTTTCTGTTACCAAGTATTGAGGTAGAAAATTGACTTGAGCTGTCTGACTTTTTCAGGCTGCTTATGCTATCTCACCAACCTTAATAAGTAAATGAACTATTTGCATTACTAAATATTTTAGTCTTTATTATGTTTTAACTTACTTGAATCTTACTGAGTAATTTATTTTTATATATGGCCCTCACAATTCACAAAAATATTAAGTCGGCTTATAAAGATGTATATAGAATTACAAGGCAAAACAAAAGCATCTCATTTGTTAGAATAGGCTATCAGTTTAGCTACCGGTTACAGCTGCCTGCGTGAATGAAATAGAATCATTTAAAATTACACAATGGCCATATTTTAAAACCAGTGTTTTAGGAGAAGTGTCCATTTCTGATAGTTGAACCACAAGAAAAATCTTTCATGAGTTCTCAAAGGAAGGATATTTTACAAGATAATGACTAATACACATTCAAAACCAAAATCACCCTTAGAATCTAGAGCAATAGGCTTCAAGGAGCTATTTAATACAGGCCCCACTAATAGATATAACCAGCTGCATTCTACCAAGTCCACTCGAATTAACAGTAGCTCAGGATTTGATGAGCAAGGATATTATTAGTTCTTCTCATCTATTTTAACTCTTATTTAACTACCAATTGTGGAACTGTGCACAGTAGATACAATAATTTATACAGTATTATTACTCACTAAGATTTTTCCCATAATAAGTCCTTAAGATAGGTCAGGACACTTACTTTCAGTTTGCTGCAATTAAAGCCGCTGTAACTCAGATGCCAGGGCTGATTTTATAAATGCTCATCTCTAGCGCAATCTGCCTTTCAGTAAATGTGACACATTTTCCTTTGCCTGGTTATGTCTTTCATCCAGCAGCCTTTATAAGGTGGTCGATTGGGATTAGTGAGACAGCCTGTGGCGATGGAGTAATACAAAATGATATGTGAATGATATCCCTAATGACCTCTAATTTCCTGTTGCTGTACTCAGAGCATTAGAACTAGGCAGGTAACCATGTTTATAAAGTCGCCTAGAAATTACACTCAGTGAACAACCTTGAGTATAGCTAAAGATCTAATCTGAGATCCCTGAATAAAGGGAAAAAAGCCAGAAGTAAAGTAGATACAACAGGTCAGTGTGATCAGGAGTAAAGTAAATATAACAGATCAGTGTGATAAGATTAACTTGTATATTTTATTGAAGCTGTTTTTCGAGGTTAAAAATCAGGTTTAGAAAGCAAATATTGTACTGGAGTTTAGATACACATATTATTATTCCAAGTAGTCAAGTTTTAAACTGTGCATACTTCCTTTAATAATGCGTTAGTTCAATAGATTTTTAGAATTTTTCTGTAGGGATTGCTTTTAAATCCACATTCTGTTCCCTTAGCAGCCTGAAGTGTATTACTAATTTGAGGTAATATGAATGATTTTAAAACATGGCTAAGAATCTCATTTCTTCATCTGAATTTTAGGACTGAATATTATAAATAAAGTAATAATATATTACCTTAATCCTTAGAAATACAGGCATTTATATATGAACTTAGTTTTTAACAATTTAGTAATTGTATTATTTGTATGTAATAATTTTATCACCTTTACAAATGTACAGTTTCAACTCCTCTAATGTGAACAGTCTTAAAGATTTAATCTTTATTTTAGGACTTGGACTTTGTACGGTTTATCATCAACTGCTTTAAGGTTTATTACCCTAAATACCTCTGTAAGTAACTTACTCCTTTATAAAAATATATTGAAACTGTAGCCAATGTCTGAGAATTGTGGAGCCTTATATTATTATAGAGTTGCATAGTTGAAACATTGTTTTCTCCTTAAGTTTTAAATGTGTCGTGATAGATAAAGGAAAACTTTTCATAAGTAATTATTGTCCTTTACAGTTTTAGAGTTTAACTTCTAGTCTGTATATATGGAATGCCGTAACACACATACAGGTACATACAAACATATATTTATTTATAAGATTAGTCTGTAATTACTGATCTTCCAACTTAGAAATTCATTTAAAATATCATTTATTATATAAAACTTCTTGCATGAAAGAGTAAACAATGTTGATAAAACATACTGTATAATAAATAATATTGATATATGAAGTACAGTGTATTACTAGCTTGTATTTTAAAATTGTCACAAAATGGCCAGGGATTTAGCTCAGTGGTTCTGCTGCCTGCCTCGCAAGCACAAGGTCCCGAGTTCAATCCCCAGTAACCCCCCCAAAAAAATTAGCACAAAATAACTTCACTAGAATGTACTACATTTGAATCTAGTATTTGTAGTTTGTTTGCTCTTTTTTTTTTTCAGTACCAGGGATCGAACTCAGGACCTTGCACTTTGTGAGGCAGGTGCGGCACCACCGAGCTAAATGCCAGGCCCCTATGTTTGCTCATTTTTAATCATAACTCTTACATTAATTACCTGAAGAACTGCTAAACCTTATATACTTGTTTTTGATTTGTTGGATTTATGTTATGGGTTTTCCCTGGAAAAAACAAGCTACCAACCTACATATACAGGAAATTCACAGGTCTGCCTGGGCATACTCATGGTGAATACCACACTGAGGGTCTTTTGGGACTCATGACTCAGGTGACACCAAAGCATAACTCCCTAAATCATCTTACTCTGGCGTGCTTTCATATTATTGTTGATGTGAAATGAGCTGACAAAAGCATAATGGATGTTGAGAGTCATTGCCACCCTTAGCTCTGCACTTTCATCACTTCAAAGAGAGTATTTGTGAATGTTCCTAGATAAAGACAGTGAACAGGCCCTGTAGGCTCTGTTGTTCCTTGTGTGTTTTTGCTGTATCTGGCATGTACCCTGATTCGGTAATACTTGCTGATCAGTGCTAGTCAGAGTTTTAATAGGGAATCACTACTCATTATTATTAGCTGGTTCCTCTTGTGAACAAAATGAAACTCTATAATCTACCTGTTTTATCGAGCTATCTAAAGGAGTTTGTAAAGAGTCACTTAGAAATAATATAAATATTGTTACTTTATAAAATCCATCCAAGATTCTTTTGAGAAAATTGTTAAGAAATTCATGGATCTTTATTATCATGAATTCAGTGTTGTTCATTTCAGTTAACTATAGATGATGCATATATTCTACCAACATAATGTAGCTTTGCAAACAACTGAATTTTGTGGGATCTTAAATTGATTATTCCTCAAAATCTGCCATGAAATATAACTGTCATATTTTAAGCATATCTCAGGTGAAGATTGGAATGTTAAGCACCAAACTTCCTCTTTCCTCATACCTTGTGTTCTTTTGTGTGTGGTTTTACTTAACTACGTTAACATAACCACTCTAGGAGGTTCTCTGCTCAGAGAAGAATGAAATTACATCTTGATTCATCATAATAGAAGAATGAATTGGATATCAAAGCTCCCTTTTGTGGTTTCTTGTTCTTTCTCACAGTTGGTAATAGGACTGTTTAATATCTTCAACTCAGTATGTAAATAATATTCATATATGCTTTGGAATTATTGGCTTCCTGGAACTCATAATATGTTAAAAAGTAAAAGTATTTTTTCCTGAAACAGTAATTTATTAAAAGGGGAAAAGACAACTGTGCGACTGGTTTAACAGTAAAATCTCTAGAAAATTATGATTGAAGCCATGAATTAGACTTGAAAATTGTTTTGAAGTGCCGTCGCCGTCAGCACTGATGTGACATGCTCCATCCAAAGACTCCACTTACCCACTTAACTATTTTCTTTTGTACCTTTTTGTAAACAACAACAGCAATAAATGAACAAAGGAACAGGCTGTTTGCCAAAGGACAGTAGCAGTGCTTTATTAATTTCCCGTGAGTCTTCTTCCGGGGCAGGCCCATCAACACTGTGAGGTGTTACTTCAGTCCTGGCACTGCTCACACATCACTAGATTAGGACTTAGCCAGCAGCTCAGTTTTTACATACATGTAAGTTACCAGTTTTTCTAGGCTAAGTATAAGTGATATTGTAAAGGTATAAGTCACATGCAATTAAATTTTTTTCATCTTTCAGCAAAAATAGTCATCTTTGATATGCCTTGGATAATGAATGGTGAGTGTATTATTTATGTTTTCCTAAAACAAAATGTCTGAATTGCTTTTTTCTTTCTTTGCCAGTTACTATAGCTGTTTAAAGAAATGTTTGTATTGTAATTGGGTGCATTCTTAAGAGGCCAGAGCTGAAGTTGTCAAAAGCTATTCCTAAGCAAATAGAGATGACATTCTATCCCCCAGACTCAGGTTATCCACTAATGTTTCCTAAAAACAGCCTCAAGATATACAACCATTTAGGTAAACAATAATAAGAAGCCTCAATTTGTCAACCCATATATATGGTATGTCATAGAACACAGATTTTAGCTAGATTTTCTCATGGACTTTAAGTATTGAGGAAGAAGATGGGATAAATCTAATATTCACCCCAAATCATTGTAGTCACATGGCCCTTTTGATAGAATATATTTTTTGGTGAGATAGTTTTGAAAAAAACCATTGAAAAACATTTTACCAACTTCAGAGTGATTGTAAATTTAATGTTATCCTCTGAATGTGCATTAATTCTCTTTATTTTTTTTTTGGTACCGGGGATCGAACTTGGGACCTTGTGCTTGCAAGGCAGGCGGTGGAACCACTGAGCTAAATCTCCAGCCCTGTCATTGATATTTTTAAAAGGCTGTTGTCCCATAGAAAGCAATAGAGAAAAGCAACACAGCTAAAATTTGGTTCTTTGAAAAGTTCAACACAATTGGCAAATGTGTACCTAAACTGATAAAAAAACAAAGACTTAAATTAATAAAATCTGGAATTAAAGAACAAACATCAGTACTGACCTTAAAGGAATAAAAAGGACTATAAGGGAATACTATGAACAAACATATGCCAAGAAATTAGGTATCTTATCAACTGGATAAATTCTTACAAATCCACCAGCTATTGACTCTGACTCGGAAAGAATCAAAATGAAAGTATAGCCAAATTGAGTTAGTAATGACAGAACATCTCACAAAGAAAAGCTCAGGCTCAGATGGCTTCCCTGGTAAATTCTATGAATTATTGGGGCCAAGGATGTAGCTCAGTGGTTCTGGCGCCTGCCTTGCCAAGCGCAAGGTCCCAAGTTCAATCCCCAGTACCAAAAAAAAAAAATTTCTATGAATTATTTAGAGAAAAATTAATACCAATCCTTTGTAAACCATCCTAAAATATAGAAGAGGAAGAAATATTTCCCAACTCATTCTATGAGGAAAATATACTCCTGAAACCAAACACAGGAAAAATAAAGTACCATACATATTTACAGATCTTAACCCTTATAAATACAGATGCACCAATCCTTAGAAAGTACTAACAAACTGAATTCAGCGGAATATAAAAAGCACTGTACACCATGACCAAGGGGGATTTACTCAGAAATGCAAAGTTGTTTCAACATATGAAAACCAAGGGGGTGGGAGTGCACGCCTATAATCCCAGCACTTGGGAGAGGGTGAGGCAGGAGGATCATTGTGAGTTTGAGGCCAGTCTAAGCTACATAGTGTCAAGAAACCAAAAGACAGAAAAAAAAAAAAGGAAACCAATTTAAGCTACCATATTGATAGAATGAAGGGGGGGAACTACATGATCATTTTAGTGGACACCAAAAAAGCATTTGACAAAATCTAGTAGCCTTATGTGATAAAAGTACTTAAGAGACGGAACAAGAAGTGTTACATGAACGTGAACTGACCCCTTCCTGGTTGATTTGCGTCCAGTCTCCTAGTATCAGTTTACCCAAAGCCCCTAACCTAAGTCACATACCAGTCTTTCCTCCATAGCCAACTCCCACCCTAAATGTATTGACCCAGTATGATTCAGGTCCCTGGACAAATACAGTCCTAGCAGACATGAAGATTATCTCTGGAAAGCTGATAGCAAAGGACTGACCACGATTTGAGTGAGGCTAATTCTTTGTGACACTGCAGAGAACTCGCTGAGCCTGACACAGGGCATCTTTGAAAACCCATGACTAGTATCATTTGTAAATAATATATCTCAAAGCTATTTTAAAAATCAGATTTAGCACGATTTAATTCCAGCAGCAAAGCTTCAAACCTGTCAACTCGCAAGCTTTTAAAATTGAAATTAATGAAAATTTAAATGTTGTTGTTAAAAAAAAATTGAATCACAGTGAGCCAAAGTAAAAATGTCCTTTTCTGAGCTACTAAGTGTTTGTCATGCTGCTCTTATTTCCTGTTTTATTCTATTGATACTTTTGCACATCTAATGCAGAATTCTACTTTTAGTTGCTCTAAAATAGGCTTTTGAGTGTCACATTAGAAATGAGGTTTTAAAACTTAAGTGTAAGTAAGAAATGGCATGACAGGACAAGATTGTAATTACTAAATAGCTGTGTCTGCTAACAGTTTATTCTTGTAGTTTCTATCAGTTCCCCACAGTTATTAAACTGCAGGGCCTGGGAAAAAGGCAGAATTTAGAGTTAGGAAGGAAATCTGGGTCTGGTTCACACCCATACCAGGGCTACTCCCTTCTCTTCCTGATTTCTCCTTTGGGAAGGCTTTTCCCATTGAGTGTCTATCAGAACCATAGGGCAAATGGCTCTTCACAGTGGCTCTTCACGATTGTGTAGCTCTTCCCTGGGTCATGTGACAGTTTGATTCAAAGGTCTAGAAATCTTAGTGATTAAGATCATTGATGGACATTCAGAGATCAAGACCCTGATAAGTTTACTAATGATCATCAGGGTCATTTAATCTTCATGGAACATTTGAAACCTGTAAGGGACAGTCACAAAAAGACCTGGATTAGCTCGTACAATAAAGTAATTGATAAAGAGAATGAAAAGAATTTTAATGATGTGACTTTTTTTCAGCTGCTTTCAAAATTGTGAAAACCTGGCTTGGCCCAGAAGCAGTGAATTTGCTGAAGTTTACAAGTAAAAGTGAAGTCCAGGAGTATGTCAGTGTAGAATACCTGCCCCCACACATGGGTGGAACTGTAAGTATATTCCTTGCAATGTGTTTATGAAATAATACTAGCTAACAGTACATAAGACTATATTCTTGCAAGGAAAGAGGAAAAGCAGTGTCGTGACATCCAAAGAAAGATCACAAATACTTTAAAGTGCCAAGCAATGCCACAGACATGTTTCACTTAAGTTTTAAAGTTATTTTTATTTTTGAAGGCATAATATGTTTATGTGGTTCTAAACTGAAGAGCATTCAGTATTCAGGAGACTATTCAGAAGCAAGTCTTTAGTAAAACGTGTCCTTCTGCTCTTAGCCCAATCACCATTTTCCCTTCCCCAGATGCGTTTCTTATATTGATTTCCAGGCGAATGTATGACATATATAAGCAAGTAAGTATATATGATTCTTCCTTCTTCCTATGTCATTTAAATTAATCTTGCTTTGTTCACAGCATGTCTTAGATATCATTCCAAATCTATATGTTGTAAGCTTTCTTGAATTTGTTCATGGCTGCATAGTATTCCAGTATCGGATGACCGATAACTTACTGAATTTCTTTTTGTAGAGTCTTTAATTTTCTTTTAATTTTCTATTAAACAACAGTCTTTTTAATTTAAGAGATATTATTAGGCATATACTATCAAGGTTGGGAGGTGTTCCTTTTGTTTTTACAGTGCAGGGAATCAAACTAAGAGCCTCACCCATGCTGATAAGTAAGTGCCCTACCACTAGGCTATCCTCAACACTCAAGATTATTTTTAAACTGATTTTTACTACTTAGAGACAAACAATTGGGAGTAAGTGGGTACATGCTAAATTTTTAATATTTTATAACAATAAATCCTGTTGTGACAGTGACCTTTTTATATATTGGAAAATCTACAGATTTGATGTTTTCAGTTAACGTCATAATATTTCAGTGAATTGATTCTACAGTCTACTTTGTAGACTGCCTGCCTGGCAAGGTTGTGTTCAGTGAGAACCAAGGACTATCAAGATCCAGAGTTTTGGTATGTCCTCCTGTTTGTTTTCTTGGATTAGAAAAGAACCAAAATTTTCTGTTTGAAGTCTGATGCTCTCCTATTCCAGGGTTTATATTTTACATTTTTACCTAGAAAAACTGAATACAGTGGTTCTTCAGTTCATGAATTTGATTCTCCCGCAATTCTGGTCGCAAACTGAATTGGACAAGAACCGAATCAAATTCAGTGTTGACCTTATGGGTGTATTTGATTCAGTTCTTGTCCATTTCAGTTTGCGACTAGAATTGTGGAGAAAATTAAGTTTGTGAACCAAGGTACCACTGAATTGTTCATTTTAGATACTACACTTAGTTTGTAGTTTATTGTACTGAGTGTAGTATCTGAAAATCACAGTAGTGATTTTGATTTGTCATTTTTAATGATTTACCCGTAAAATTGTTGTAGCTTAATAGCATTTAGTAAACATGATTTTTATTTCTACATGGAGAAAAGATTATTATATTTCCACCTTTCATTTGCTAGTGATATATTTTGAGGACTATTCAAAATGGTAGGACTATTATCTTTTAACATAATCAATCCTGTTTTGAAGGGCCATATCTTGTTTTATAATCTTTTGCCATTCTCTTATAAATACCTCTTGGTATATAAGTGCAACAAATACATGTCTATAAGTAAAGTCATTGGATCAATGGGTATATTTAATTTTTAATTTTGGTAGCTATTTTCAAATTCCCTCCAAAGTCATTGTGCTCATTTAGCAATAAAGTGTGAAAAACACTTGAACTATATATCTTTGCCAATACCATATATTCTCATTTTTGTAGACTTTGCCAGTCTCGGATGAAAAATATTCTTTAATTTTCATTCTTTTTTGTAAGTGACATTAAACCCTTTTTTATGATTTAAAAGGCATCTTCCTGGGGCCGGGGATTTGGCTCAGTGGTTTCGTCGCCTGCTGCGCAAGTGCAAGGACCCAAGTTCGATCCCCGGTACCAAAAAAATAAATAAATAAATAAATAAAATAAAAGGCATCTTCTTTTTTATATGAACTCTATACCATACTCTCTTACCCCTGTGTCTGGTAGGTTCTTACCCCTTTTCCTGTTGATTTGTTTGTATTAATAAAAATTATCTTTGTTTCTGTTATGTGTGGTACATATTTTTCTAGTTGTGGCCTTTTTAAAAACAAGAAAAAAAAATCTTCCTTTATGCTTGTTTTAGCTTTTTTGTTGGTTGGGTGGTTGGTTGGTTGATTGAGCTTTTTGTTTTGTTTTGCAGTGCTGGGTGTTGAACCCAGGGCCTCATGCATGGTAGGCAAGTGCTGTAGCACTAAGCTGCATCCCCAACCCATTATTGGTATTTCTGTGCCTTTCTAGGTTTTGTGCTGTGTAGAAAAGCCATGCATACTTAAGATTTGTTTGTTCTTTGTTTTTAATCCTCTTCTGTTTTGTTCCAGTGCTTTTTATGGTTAAAAAAGCACACAAACATACACATATATTTTAAGCTTTTGTCTATTTGAAATCCTTTGTGTTGTAAAGAGTGAGCTATATTTAAGATCTAACTTGATTCTTCTAGATAAAATAGCCACACTATTTACTGCTCTTTCACTTTCTGGTTTGAAATGCTTTCTGTATTTTAAATTTCATTACATAATTAAGTTTATTTTCTTGGCCAGAGTAATAAATTTTAAGTCTACTATCAGAGAATTATACCCCCCTGCCCCACATACCTCTTTGCAGGCTGACAAGAAATTCTTTTCCCTTAGGATCCTTTCAAGTATAGCTACCCACCCCTGGTTGATGATGACTTCCAGACGCCGCTGTGTGAGAACGGGCCTGTGGCCAGTGAGGATGAGTCGTCGAGTAGAGAAGATGTAGAAAGTGATGGGAAAGAAACCTTGGAGACAGTTTCTAATGAGGAACATATGGCTCTTCTAAAAAAGGTAGTTTTATGAACAAAAGTCAAATTGAATGAAAAGCTGTGGTCTAGTCTCAGTACTACTGCTAGCTAGCTGTGTGATTTTATGTAATTCGCTAAACTTGCTGCCCTTCCATACCTTTGTAAAAAGAATGAGGGATGAGATGACTTGATTAGTAGCACCATTTTCAGTGTATAAAAAACTGAGTCCATGCTTTCTATAAAATTGGTAAAGTGCACATGGAAGGAAGGAATTATTTCACATTTTGATTTGTCTAGCCTAAAAAGGAAACTGATTAATTTAAAACCATACCTTTTTTTCTTTTTCTGTAGTACTAGGGATTGAACTGAGGGTCTCACATATGCTAGGCAAACATTCTACTGAGTTACATCCCCAGCCCTTTGTTTTCCTTTTTTTCTTTTTTTTTTTTCCTTTAATTTGAGACAAGGTCTCAATTTTGGAATTAGCCAGACTAGCCTCAAAATTTATGATTCTCTCACCTTGGCCTCCCAAGCAAGCATGGGCCACTGCACACAGCGTCTATCTCTTTTTTTTTTCATTAAGTTTATTGGTACATTTTAGGTATAAAATACAGTTACATTCATCATTGGCATCTTGTACCTGTACATGATGTATCTTAGTTCTTATATTTTCCCCCATTTCCCTGCCCTCCCTTCACCCCCTCCTCCCTTCTCTATTTACAGAGACTTTGTTTCCATTTTTTCCTTTTCTCATATTTTTTCCTTTCCCTTCTTTCCTTTCCCCTTCCTCTCCCACTTCTCCTGCTCCTTTAGACCTTTTCTTCCTATTTTACATTATCAGTTATAGCATTTGAACCTCATTTACACCTTTAGTTTTTCACACCAGAGAAACTATTTGGTAGTTACACATGTGTGTCCTATTTATTTCACTTAAGAGTATGGCCTCAATATGCATCCATTTAGCTATAAATGTCTCTAGTTTCTCGTTCTTTATGGCTGAGTAGTACTCCATTTTATAGAAAAACCACATCTTCTTTATCCAGTCTCCAGTTGATGGGCATTTGGAAGCTGTTTCCAAGATTTAGCTATTACAAACTGCGCTGCTATAAACGTAGGTGCACATATATCACTGTGATATGATTCTTTTAATTCTTTGGGGAAGATACCCAGCAGGGGAATAGCTGGGTCAATTGGGACCTCTAATCCTAGTTTTTTGAGGTATCTCCGTACTGATTTCCACAGTGGTTGCACCAGTCTGCACTCCCACCAGCAGTGGAGAAGGGTTCCTTTCTCCCCACACCCCCGCCAACATTTGTTATTGGTTGATTTGATAGCACCAATTCTTTCTGGGGTGAAGTGGAATCTCAGTCTTGTTTTCATCTGCATCTCTCGAATGACCAGTGATGTTGAACATTTTTTCATATATTTATTTGCTGTTTTTACTTCTTTGTCTGAGAAATGTCTGTTCAATTCATATGCCCATTTTTGAATCGGGTTTTTATATTTGGGGGGGGATCTGATTTTTTTGAGTTCTTTATAAATTCTAGACAGTAGACCTTTGTCTGATCTCTTTTTTATTTTTTTTGGTACCAGGGATCAAACTCGGGACCTTGAGTGCTTACAAGGCAGCCAGCGAAACCACTGAGCTAAATCCCCGGCCCTCTATCTCATTTTTAAAAACACTTAATTGTTATTCTTTACAAGTTTTCAAGGGCTTGATAAATATGTTATAATTTAGTACAAATGTAAATACTTTCAAGGGAAGGACCATGTTATATTTTTAGTAGTGCATTTTTTATAGTAGGCTCTCAAATACATGTTTATTGCCATGTTAGTACATATTAAATGTAACATTTAGATACAGTAAACCTATGTTAAAGATTATAGTTTGTGAATCAGATAATGTTTACTTTTTGGCCTAATGCTTTGTCCAGCTATCAGTGTAAAACTAAAATGTCATTATCTTTTGTCTGTTGTGTTTTTGTTTATTTCCTTTTTGTCTTTAGGTTAACCCAACTGAATCGAGTTCCAAAGCAGAAGAAAATGAAAAAGTTGATTCAAAGATGAAAGCTTTCAAGAAACCATTGAGTGTATTTAAAGGGCCCTTATTACATATCAGGTAATAAGATTTTATTAGCTATACTCTTGAAACATATTTTCATCACCTTGAGGGTGCTGCAAAATGAAAACTTCTGTACTCTTTTTGAAACTGGAAATTAAAAATTAAGGGTTATGTGAAGACTCACCTTGGTTTCTGGATATAGTAGATACTTAAATAACTTTTTATATTCATAACATTTAGTGTGTAGAGGGCCCTCATCACACATCAGATAATAAAAGTGAATATTCATATATTAATAAATCTGAATGATGTATTTTTCTCATATTACTGATAATATTCACCCAAGTAGGGGGATTCCTGAAATGCTGCCACAAGAAGCATTTATTGATTTGTCCTTCTAAAAACCAAAAGCAAATATAGAAAAATAAGTTTCTAGCTAAAACCTAATTCATCTCCATTTCTATTGCTAGGTTATTTGATCATAAAGATTATTTAGGATTGGGGGCTGGGGATATAGTTGAGTGGTAGAGCACTTGTCTGATATGGGTGAGGTCCTGGGTTTCATCTCCAGCACTGGAAAAACAAAAGATTTAGGATTATTTTTTGTACTGTGATGTAAAACTTCTCTTTCAGTGATGCTTTTGGTTGATAAATCCATTCAGTCTTATGTAGCATTTTTTTCTCCCTTTGCTTGAAACTTTCCTATATAACTATTATTTAGATGTCTTATATCAGCAGTACAGCCAAGATTTTTTTAAAACTTTAAGATTCTGTGTCTAATTGACAAAATTAGTTTGTTTACATACATTTTGGCTACTTACAGTTGGGTTTATTTCCACTGTCTGTATGTGAGAGAGACACACACACATTTTGTTTCCAATATTTTTCTTTGCCATTTTCCCCCTTTAGAGTTTATTTTTTGCTTGCTTGTTCTGGTTTTTTCTTATAGTTTGGAAGTTACACATTCCATGTTTTTATGGGAACTCTGTCAAAAACACAGAGCCTAGCATACAGGTGTCGAGGGTTGATCAGAATACCAGTAAGGAAGAGCGCCAGGCTGGAGCAGGACAGCTTCTGGGGCTGCATTTTGGAACTGTCCCCCTACCTGTACCCCTGACAGAATCACAGAGCTGCTCCTATACATATTCTACAAAGTGAGACTTTGTCTCAAAAAACCCAAAAATTCATTAATTAAAACAAAAAATAGCATTCAAAATGTTCTTCCCCTTGTTTTAAACCACCTAATACCATTTGACTAAGGTGAGGAAACCACAAATTTTGCTTGAATCTTTTAATTTATATTTTGGGTCATGGGCATTACAGTGGCCAATGACAGTAAAATTTGAATTTTGAGGCTCGTTGATTTTATTATTTGATAAGTTCTTCCTTTAGTTCTTCCCCAAAACTTATTTCTGCATTTCTTTTTTGGCTCTATCACTTCGAAAAGCCATTGTATAGTAAGAAATTATTCTGTAACTTAAGTACATCCCTAATGATCTTTCTTTTTAAGTTATGTTCTTCTCTGTTGATATATAAAAATACGACTGATTCTAATCTATTTGTAATTAAAGAAAGTTGAAGCAGTGGTACCTTTTTTGCTTTGATTATAATCCATAATCTTCCAAAGGGTTTAAATAAATGCAACTTAACATTGTGTTGATTATAGGATTAATTCAGAATTTTCGTAATTCTTCTGTTCTTCCCTATTTTGCTTTTGACCTTAGGGAAAACTATTGGGCTTCTTAAATAGCATGCATTGGATCATTAAGATTAAAATACAAAATTGTATGAGGTAATTGTTTTGTAGTCTTCTTTTTCAGTGAAATCTCCTTATAAAAATGAGCATAAAATATGAATCAAATAATTTTTTTCAAGCTAGTGCTTACATTATCATTTATTCTGAATATACAACTACCTTATGTTTTTGTTACTACCTAGCCCAGCAGAAGAACTGTATTTTGGAAGTACTGAATCTGGAGAGAAGAAAACCTTAATAGTGTTAACAAATGTAACTAAAAATGTGGTAGCATTTAAGGTAAATATCTAAAGATATAATAAATTATGTCTGAAAGTGTGACATGGGAAATGATTTGGCACATATTCTAATCGAAAGATTGATAACAATGAGCAGCCTTGTGCAAAAATTGAACTTGCACGGTATTTTTATTTATGATACTTTTAGGCATGTTGTAGTACCTTCTAGTTCTAACCCAGAGGCATAGTTTTTCTAAAATTTCCCCTGGGATTTGTATCTTGGGCTTTAATGAGCACTAATAGACTGATATTAATCCTGGGGTTTAATGTTTGTTGTAAATAAAAGCCCAAGAAAAAATCATTCTTCATTATATGAATAATTTACTTCATAGCAGCAGTGAGAGATAAAACTATAAACCCTAAAGTGCATTTTTCTGGACTATAGTTTATATTAGTGACTAATCTTTTACTGAATTTTAAGTATAGTAATACTGAGTCTGTCACCCATATTGTAGGCATTCCTTAAATCTCCTATTTAATTTAGATATAACAGCTAGGATGTTCTGGATAGGCTTTGATCATCCACTGTTTTAATTTCTGCACTCTATTCATGTGATACAATGTGCATTCTATTTTATTACATTATTCTATTTTATTACATTCAGGGTAGTAGAAGACAATAAATATTTAATAAAGGCGTTGATTTTTTTACTCAAGAAGAAGTTTAAGTGACAGTAGGACTTAATAAAAGAAGTATCTTTTTAAGCCAGGCGTGGTGATCCACACCTGTAAATCCCACACTCTGGCAGCCTAAATCAAGAGGATTGCAAGGTCGAGCCCAGCCTGGGCAACTTAGCAAGACTGTCTTAAAATAAAAACAAAAAAGGGCTGGAGTTGTAGCTCAGTGTGAAGGCCTTCAGTTCAATCCCCCAGTACTACAAAACAAAAAAACATACTTTCTTAGGTAGATTGAGGTGTTTTTTATGCTGTTGGGTGAAGAAAAATACATTCTATGCAAAATCGCTTAGTTTCTGTCTCATCACTGAGACACAATACCCAACACTTGGAGGAGAGGTTTATTTTGGCTCACACTTTGTAGAGGTTTCAGTCCTGCTGGCTGGCTCCAAGGCAGGGCGGCCTGGCAGAGGAGGAGCTCATGGCATAGTGGCCAGGAAGTAGCTAGTGCTCAAGGGAGGAAGAGAAATGCTATGTATGTATCTGTGTGTGTGTGTGTGTATCTCCAGGCTGCACTCACAGCAACCCACCTCCCAGCAGGTTTTGTCTCCCAACATCACACCCAGCTGTAAACTCATCAGTGGCCTAACCTTGTATCACACACCCCTGATCCAGTCACCTGCCAAAAGATCCATCTATGGCCTCAAGAGGCTTTGCAGAAACATTTAGCTATAAGCCATAACAGCCAGCAGAGTTTTTTTGTAGAACCTTTCCTTGTTGGTTATTAACTGCTGATGCTTTAGAAAGCCATTCTTAAAGAATTCCCCCAGAAGAGCATACAGGTTGTTGTTATACAGGTTATGTGACTACTGTGTTTCTAAACAGGTGAGAACAACTGCTCCAGAAAAGTACAGAGTCAAGCCAAGCAACAGCAGCTGTGACCCGGGTGCATCAGTCGATATAGTTGTTTCTCCCCACGGGGGTGAGTTATCACTCATGGCCACAGCCAGTGTGGTGGAGAGTGGGGACCTGGGCCCCCACTGAGTGCAGAGGTGAATCTAGACATTAGAGTATCAGAGATTGACCTCAACTCTCTGGGCATCTGTTTTCTCACATGGGAAATGAGATGGTCAGCGAGGTCTCCAATGCCCTTTCCATCATTAAAATGTAATTGTTTTTTAATGAGTAAAATTATTTAAACTGACACCAATTGCAACTGAATTTCAAGAAACCGAAGTTCCTCAATTTTAGGACTTTTTTCGTGTTTAAGATATCTTCCTTTTCTTATTTTTCCTTCATGTTATATTCTGGAATAATGTCGTAAGCCACATATCTAGCCAGTTGTGTAGGTTCCTGTTTCTATGCTAAATTACCCTTTTGAAATACAGGCTTAACGGTCTCTGCCCAAGACCGGTTTCTGATCATGGCTGCAGAAATGGAACAGTCACCTGGCACAGGGCCAGCAGAATTGACTCAGTTTTGGAAGGAAGTTCCCAGAAACAAAGTGGTGGAGCATAGGTAAGCACTTTATTCACAGGCTCCCCAAAAAATGTTATAGGCTGGGGATTTAGCTCAGTGGCACCACACATGCCTCATAAGCACAAGGTCCTGAGTTCAATCCCCGGTACCAAAAAAAAAAAAAAAAGTTATTCACAGGCTCCCAGATGTGGTGGAAGAATCAGAGGAATGTGCCTCCCTGGGTGAGGCACTGTCCCTCACTTCTCACATCTGGCAGGTTCAGGAGATGCTGAGATGAATGAGCTGGCACTGTTCAGGGAGTCGCTAATAACAGAAATGCGCTCGGCAGAGCAGGGCAAGAATCTGAATCTGTCAGGATGACATATGTATGTCTCTGTCCCAGCAGTTCCCCGGTAGGACTACTCTCTTCATGTACTAGAGTGTTGGTTGCATCATTGTTTGTAATAGTGAAAAATTAGAAAGAACTTATATGCTCATCAGTAAATCAGCAATGAAATCCTACATTTATGTATATCTACACTAAAGAATACCTTGCAACCATTCGAAAAAGTGCAGTATGTTTGTTCTGACATGGAAAGACATCTGTGATGTATTAATATAAAAGAAACTAATCTCAGAAAAATATGTATGACATTATCCTATTTAAAGGGGGAAAAACCTTTGAGTGTATGAGATGTGTGTATGTGTGTGCGAGTCAGGTTGTGATAAATGTCTTAACAGATGTAGAGAAGAAAGGGAGAATAGAGAAGGCTGTGTTGTAATTTTGTTTTAATCTGGTTCTTTTTTTATTGGAATTATGATTTATTGGAGTATCCCTAGTTTTGCCCCCAGGGAGCATGTGTCAGTGTCTAGAGACATTTTAGTTGGCATAGCTGGGGGATGAGGTACAATGGGTATCTAGTGGGATACTGCTAAACCTTCTGCAGTGCAGAACACAGCCTCAATCCCCCAAAACGCATGCCCCCAAATGTCAGTAGTGCCAAGGTGAGAAACCCTGGCTTTATGGGGTAGAGATGACCACTGATGACACATGGAGTAAGATCTGAAGGAAATGAGAGACCAAGACACATTGGTAACTGAACAAAGAGCTTTGTAGGCAGAGGGAAGTGCAAATTGGCTTGTGTGAGGACACCAAGGAGTTCAGTGTTGCCTAACTCCAGTAAGTGGGGTGGGTGTGGCCAGGAGATGGGAAAATAAAGAAAGTAGGATACCAGACCATTGCCAATGAGGACTTGAGCTTGAGAGGAGAAACTCTTAGTTGTTGCTGAGCAAAGCTGTTAGGTGATCTAGCTTGTTTTCTTAAGGGATCCTGAGGCTGTATAGAAGTGCTTGCTGTGTGCTAGCCCAGTTTCAAATGCCTTACTTCATTCACTCATGGAACTGTGTTTATTTTCTTTGTCTTGGCTTTACCTTTTCCTAATGGCATGCTTTCTCTGAAACTGTGAAGAGAGAATCACTGTTTTCTCCTAGAAAGTGGGAGGGAAACTTGGTGATTTGGTCTGGAAGGAGCAAGAAAAGAGCACTATCTGCTGTCTAGAAAGTGTGGCTGCTTTCAAATAGTAAAGATTTGGATGAATTCCACTGAAGAAAGGCTGAGGATATCACTCAGTGTCAGTGTGAAGGTCCTGGGTTCAATCTCCTGTATGGGAGGACTTACCATTGAATCCCACGAGATGGTGAGCAGAATCCACCATCTGTATTCTTTGTACATATATTATGATGCTAGAAGAGCACTGAGGTTGTAGCTCACTGGTAGAGCACTTGTCTGTTATGGGCCAAACCCAGTGCAAAAAAAAGGAGAAGCAGCAGGAGGAAGATAAATAAAATTTGTGTTACTACTTGAGGTGAACCCGGGGAAAGGAATGACCCCTTTTACTTCTATTACATAGATTCCCATTTTCGACTTTTTTTGTTTTATATTTTACTTATATAGGAAAATTCACTATAGCTCTTAAGAAGTTATCTTTCCTCTGGATTTTTCATAGGTTAACATGCCATACTGTGGAGACCAGTAAACCAAATACTCTGACATTAAAAGACAGTGCTCCTAACGTGTCAGATAAAACCAGTGAGGATATATACTTACAAGTAAGTATACTTTCTTCCTACCCAAAACAAGTTGTTAATGCCAATTGACATTAGAAATTCATTTTTCCCCTGACATAAGTGGAATTCTTTGGCATATACACAGCCTTCCCTTCTTTGTGCAGAGAAACCAAATCAGGAATGGTAAGTGGTAAATGACTTGGAAATCAACTAACCTTTTAAAAGCTCTGGCCAGTTTAATATGGAATAGGGACCAAGTATCAAAGAATTCCATCTTGCAGAGACAGGTACTAAGTAGTGCATTAAAATTTGAAAGAGACGAAAAGTGACTAGAGATGTAGCTCAGTGGTAGACTCCTTGACTACCATCCTCAAAGCCCTAGGTTCTATTGGCCAGCACTACAAAAGAGAAAGAGACAGAAGGGCTCTCTTGCTGAGTTGCTCAAGGGTTTACATACCTCCAGGAAGCACTTGGTCTTCTGTCTTAACTAGAAAATGAGACCTTTCGAAACACAAGTAAGCAGAAACATACCTATCCACGACACAAATTGAAAGTCTCCTTGCATTTCTGGCTCTCTGCCTTTCAGAATAGATTGACCCTATATCTTTAGTGTTTGGATTTCTAATATTCCTGTTTGTCATTGCCATGATTAATAATTGTTTTATTGATACAGCTCTTTCATCCCTTTTTCCTCTTTAGCTCAATCATTTACTAGAGAGCAATAGGAAGCTTGAAGACCAACTTCAGCGTTGTATCTGGTTCCAGCAGCTGCTACTTGCCTTAACAACGCTCTTGCTTGCTTCAGTTGTCACCTTCTTTTATTCGTTGTACAATTAAAGAAGCGGTGCCTGGACACAAACACAGCTCCTTTCTCAGTTGTTAGGAAAAAATAACAAACCCAAAATGTCTCCACCAAGCTACTAAACGTACTGCATATTTGTGCTTCCTAAAAGGAAATATGCAGCACTTATAGGGATGCAACATATACCTGTCTTGAAAAATAAACTGTTTAAATAAACACTGGAGAAATTCATTACTTATAGCTAGTTAGGAAAGTAAGTAAAGGCATATGCATTGTGTAATTAATAGCTTAAATATAATTTATTTGCCCTTTGATTTAAGTACTTTTAAAGCTTAAGTTTTGGAATAGGGTTGTGGCTCAGCAGTAGAGCACTTTCCTAGTGTGCACAAGGCCCTGTCTGGTCCCAATACCACCAAAAAAAAAGCTTAATATTTATTATGTAAATACATTAGCTGAACTGAAAAGTAAGTAACATGCTTTGGTGCAGCCAAAAAATGTATTCTGCTTTTTGATGACAGGATTATTATAGCTGAGCCAACTTACTAGCTTTTCTATACAATGTAAATAAAAAAACATGTATATTGAAAAAGAAAACATACTTAAACAGAGTAATTTATGTAATCTTGACTTTGTAATTTTGAAACTTACTTCCACACGATAGTCAATGTTCTTTTGGAATGTAAACCTTTCAATGCCAAACCACCTTAGCCTTTGTTTCTCAGAGTTCTTTAGCAGCCTACTTATTAATCCTGGGCTTTTCTATGAACATTCTCATTTGGGTAAAATTTGCAAAACTAAGTGTGGTTGAATTTTCCTTGAATTCTGTTGAGTCTCTCCAAGTAGTCCCATTTTCCATTCATCTCTATGCAGCTTCATGTTGTCCACTATGGCTGGACACTGAACCTCTTGCCAAATCGATGATAAAGGCCTCGTCCTTCCTTGTTCCTTCCAGATCACAGGAGTCTCTGTGGTCTACAAATTGCACCATCTTCACCCGTATTTCTAAATGAAAAGTGTTAGATGACACTTTTCTTTGAAGAGCTACTTTTTTTGAGATTCTAAGCAATATAATTTATGGTTCAAACTGTTCCTTGTTAAAATCAGCCATAAGTAGGAAGCTTACAAAAGACTGAATTATCCCATAAGGATGAAAAGGGAAAAAAAAAAAAAGCATAGAAGCTCAAGTGTCAGGTCTTTTTCTCAGAGAATGAAAAATATTACTCATAGTGGACTATAAAACCTTCAGCCCAGGGCTAACTGACTGACTTGATATTCTACCTTTAGTATAGTAATACCTACCGGTATGGTTCCTACATTGCTGAAGAGATAGACCTGGCAGAAGCAGAGGCTAATGAAATTGTAGTTTGATTTCTCATTCGTATGGCCAGTTTCAGTGCTTTTGGTTGTGTATCTACTTTATATGAAAGAAAAAAATAGTCTTCCTGTAAAATAAATTTTGAGTTTCAACTGAGCCATGTTTGGAGATTTATTCTTATTATGAAGTGTAGTGTTAGCCACTCTCATCTTGAAGAAGTTGGTTTCCAAAACTGAGTTATGAAGAATGATACAATAGTTCCTACAAAACTGGCCTAGGAAGTAAAACCTTAAAAGGACACTGGTGTGATACTTTGTCTTAATTTGGGCTTTTCTGTTTCAGTTTGCCACCTCCAGATGTGAAATGGACTGCAGTCCACCCTAAGTACTGTGCACAGTATCTCCCTTTGTGTGTGTGCACAGTGGCTTCCCCTTACATGGTAGCTTTTTGGCCTTAATCTAATCCCAAAGTATTTGTATATGTTTTTTGTTCCTCTGCAAATAAATGAGGAAATAATTAGCCATGACTGGAACTGTATTGTCCTAACAGTGTCCCTTTAATGTTTCATATGAAAATTGTATTGACTCACTAAAATAGCCCTGTCTGGTCACTTGAATTTGGTAACCTATCTTGTTAATGTTTGTCTATTAAATGTGATAAAAATTACCAAAAACTAACTATAAAGTCAAAGGCATCTAAACTTTTGTACTTGTCTTGATTAATCACATATATTTACATTTGATTTTTTTATGTCATCGTTTGGTTCTAATTACATTTGTATGATTATTAGTTTTGGTACTCTAATCAATAATTTTCTTTTTCTCATGCCATTACCTGTTCATGACAAAATACCAAGGACTTTCATTTAGATTTTGATTTTAGCTTTCACATAGGAATGAAAATTAATAGATTTTTTTCATGAAAACATTAACGAAATATCATTAGCTTGATCTGCAAGTAGCTTAAAATGCAATTGCTGTTAAACCTAGCCTCAAATTTCATAATACCATAACTGTTTTTATATCTTGCCACTAATTTTGACTGGATGTAATAGCACTTTATTGTACAATTACAAAAAAATATAGTCCTAGAATTGTTGCTGGTGTAATTTCTCTAATGTTCTGGTGCTTTTCATATATTTTCAGTATTTTTATTACTGTATTGGTATTTTCTTTGTATAAATTGATCAAAAGAATATGTTTTCTATTTTAATATGTTTTAGAAAAATAATTACATTTATGAAATAAATATCGGGAAAAATCCTCTGGTCTCTAATTGATAAAACATCTTAAAAAGAATCAATATTCAGACTTACTCTGACCTTTTAAAGATCACAGCGCTTCCTTTTGGATTGCTTTGCATTTTTATAAGGACAGCACTTCAGGCTTCCAAAGATGCAGTCCCGTGCCAGGTGAGCCTGTGCTTTAGTGTGTCCTATTCCTCCTCGTCCCTGTGTTAGGCAGGAATGCTTTTCACAGCAGTTCATAGCACTGTGCTGTTGTGACTTGGAGCTCATTAATGAACTCATTACTAGAACTGCGGTGAGTTTGAATTGCCCCTTGATCGTTCTACCTTCCTGCCTGATGGCGTGAGCTGGAAGCAGGCCAAGGAGATGTCTTGCTGGCTTCCTGGCATGTGGAGAAGGGGGTGCAGCACTGACTTCCCAAAATTGGCTTGGGCCTACCCTGGGGCAGGAGGGATGCTGGGAAGAGGCACAGGGTACCTCAAGGTGTTGACAGAGGAGGCCCTCTGGGTTATTTGTGTCAGTCCTTTTGTCAACAGAAGAGACAACCTTCCAAACAGCAACTCCCTCTCCATAAAAATTGAATGAGTAGGACAGGTCCCTCTTCTATCCTGAAAGAGAGGTAGAGATAGAAAATCAGGTACATAAAAAGTCCGATCCATTGGACAAAATCAAAATAGAGCTAAAAAGACAGAACATTAACCTACCAAGAAATACACTGACCAGGGACTGTTGAGAGAATGATCCTTCCTAAAGGACAGTTTTCTAGGAAATAACTCAGGGGGGATCTCCAGCTAAGAAAGGATTGATTACAGGAATCTTCAGCTTTCTCCCCTAAACCTTCACCGCCAACTCAGGGTTTTGTGATATACCACAGGCCTCCAGAAGTGTAGGGCTCCCCTCTCTCTGGTCCAAAGGAACAGACTGGATTCATTGAGGGTGACCTTATTCTGTTGGTACATGGCCTCCGACTGCCTTCCACCCTAGCTTTTTAGAGCTTTTCAAAACACTTGGTTCATCTTGAATGTCCCACCTCATTCAGATCCACATGTCAGTTGTCCAGATTTTCCCTATACTTATGTTCCTACTCTTACCTTCTGCACAACTCGGTAAAATCATCGTATCAGACCTTACATCTGCATCTTAATTTTGTGCTGTTACTGAGTCAGTTTACCTCCTTCTAATGTCCAAAGAGTCTCATACCTTCCCTACCCCACTTAGGTTCCCTGCCATGAAGAGTAAAATAATATGCACATGTCAAAACAGAGATCATTGGTTTAACTGGCAAGAATATAAAGAAATATCTCTGACTCATGGAGACAAGATAATCAGGGAGAATTTGCTCGTTGAAATGCAGTTTTTCCATGCTCTTTTGTCCTCAGTAGATTGGCAAAACATAAGATCTTTTTTTTATACGTAGATAAGGAAAACAAGGGTCCAAGAAGTAATACAACAACACATAGTCAATTTCAGAACTAAGTTAAATTAAGGGCCAGGGATTTAGCTCATTGTTTCCCCTGCCTGTCTCACAAGTGCAAGGTCCCAAGTGATCCTTGGTACCAAAAAAAAAAGGGCAAAAAGAGTTCAATTAGTTTCCTACATGTCTACACATAATGCTTGTCTGGTATAACCACACAGGGCTGCCACAGTAATGGGTTAAGATGTTAAGTGGTAAGTGCCAACAGAGATGGGCATCTGCATCTTGGTAAACCCAAACCACTAAACAGTATGAGAAGGAAAGAGAATAAAGATAAAATGGCGGAAGAGAATGGTCACCCGTGCCCAGAAAAGGGAGTTTCTTGGGGTTCTATGCTACAGACCGACCTTAACTGTGGAGATTTCAACTCGTGAGTTAATGTATTGTTTAGTTCAATAGAGTGCGTTCATGTGTGCACCATCAACCTTTAAAGCAGTTAATATATCGCTCTGTTGTGGGGCACTTAATAGACCATGTTGTCATTATTTGTCTCAGAACCCAAGGTCTAGTGTCCTGAACAAGCCATGTGTTTAATAAAAAATCAGCCTGTATCAATTTTCTATTGCCTTGTACCAAATATCCACACACTTAGCCGTGTAAAACAACACAAATTTACCATCTCAATTTCTGTGGGTTGAGTCCAGCACAGCATGGCTGGGTTTTCTGCTCAGGGTCTCACAAATCTGAAACCAAGGTGTCAGCTGACTGTATCTTCCTTGAAGGTCCAAGTGGATGAAGATCACTTTTAGGTGCCTCCAAGTTGTTGCTAGAATTCATTTCTTGGTAGCCATGGACTAAAGTTATTGATTTCTTGCTGATAAGGGCGGCTGCTGTCAGCTAGAAGCCACTCCCAGATCCTTGCTCTGTGGCCTCCACCATGAGGATTTCACAGTTTGCCTATTCACACTTCAAATCTCTTCCTTAAGGACCCACCTGATTAGGCCAGGCCCACCCAGGATAATCTCCTTTGGAATTAACTCAAAGGAAATTCATTCAAATCCTTAATTCATACATCTGTGAAACCCTTTCTCCACAATATAACATAACCTACTCATAGGGGTGATGTCCCATCACATCCACGAGTACCAACCCCACACTCAAGGAGAGAGTACATGGAGTGAGACCTGCACATTCATTCAATTAGCCCCTCAGGCACCAGAGTCAGAACTCAACCTTATTGAGTCTGATGGCTCTGAATTCACTGATGTTGCACGATTGAAAGGAAGCAGACTAGAATGCCCATGTTAGGTGCCCAGCCACCAGTTTGGGGACAGTACATCTCTATCCTTGTTGACTTTCTCTAGTCTCTTAGATTTTTTTGTTCATTATAGAGACTTTTTATTTTAGTAGCTATGCTTATTTAATTTTAAACATTTGAGAAAGTAATAAGAGTGTATACCTCCTAACAATGTTCACATACACTAAGTTAAAATAGTTCAATGAAGCAGTAGTCCCTGTAGTGTAAGACCAAATCACATCTGGGTTAATATGCAAATAAGCTTTCTTGGCCCAATTTCCACTTTATACATACATATTTTTCTAACTGAATTTATACTTATTTTGCCAGACCTACAAGTTAGCCAACACACCAAGCTGTATGAAATCAGAAACTAGTACTGCATGAAATGCTTTGTACCAAATTCAGTGTTTATTCAGTACATGTCCAATAATATTTTAGATGTATCATAGACCAGAAATGTATATTTTTGGTGTACAAGGTTTCTGTTTTCACCCTATTAGTATATGTTTGTGATAAATAATAAGTACATTCTTTTTACTTCCCCTCTCGGCTAGTCTCACAGTTTCAATTCACAAATATTCACATTTTTAAAAATAAACTATTCAGGGAAAGTATGTAACCACTGTTTTAAATATTTATTCAATCATTAAAAAGCTCTCAAGATTCTTACATTGAGTTAATTTGCTAGGACAAAGGATACTTCCAGTAATTATGTGCTTTTATAAATAAAGCTCTAGTGAAAACAATTAACTTTTTAACTTTTGCTTTTCTTTCAGAATAATTCATTCACTTCAGTTAGTTTGAGTTCATTTTCTTAGACATAAGAATGCTCTGTAAAAATAACTAAATGAAAAAGTTAAAACTGTAAAAAAGAGAAGGAAAATATTTTCTTACAGATGTCTGCATCAGATTTCCCACTTTGTTTTTGCAGTACTGGAGATTGAACACAGGGCCTCATGCTTGCCACTAGGCTACATCCCCAACCCTTTAATTTTTTTTTTTTTAATTTTGAGATACTCTCACTAGTAGCTCAGGCTGGCCTAGAACTTGTGATCATCCTGCCTCAGCCTTCTGAGTAGCCAGGATGACACACATGCACCACCGCACCTAGCTGATTTCAAACATTTATACTCTCCAATTTTATTTGGATCAAATTCTAGTGCCTTAAATTCTTTTATTTCAGGAAGTTCACTGCACATGTTCAGGTTGTTCTGGAGCTATGTGTAATTGTATATATAGGATGTTGAAAACTTCACAGATTTCCTGATTCGTTTTGGAAGTACTTTTTGTGTCTCTGGTACCCAGGATCGAACCCAACACATCCTAGGCAAGAGCTCTACCACTGAGCTCCATCCCCCACCCTGGATGTAGGCATTGCTTAATAAGTTACTGACAGCGGCAACTTTTTTGTTTAATTCATTAAGTTTATTGGTACATTTTAAGTATACATATGATGACATTCATCATAAGGAGTTTGTACCTGTACATGGTATATCTTGGTTCTTATTTTTCTCCTTCCCTTGCCCTCCCTTCAACCCCTCCACCCCTCCTAATTTACAAAAGCTTTGTTTCCATTTTTTCTTTCTTTTCTCATTTCCTTTCTTTTCCCCGCCCTCCTCCCTAGTTCCCCTACCCATTTGAACATTTTCACAATATCTATTATACATTTTGGTCTTCATTTACACTTTCAGTTTCTCACACCAGAGAAACTATTCAGTATTTACACATGTGTGTCCTATTTATTTCACTTAAGACTATCATCTCAGTGTGCATCCACTTAGCTATAAATATTTCTAATTTCTCATTTTTGATGGCTGAGTAGTACTCCATTTTATTAAAAAACCACATTTTCTTTATCCAGTCTCCAGTTGATGGGCACTTGGGCTGTTTCCAAGCTTTCACTATTACAAACTGTGCTGCTATAAACATGGGCGCACATATATCCCTGTGGTATGATTCTTTTAATTCTTTGGGGAAGATCCCCAGCAGTAGAATACCGGGGTCAAATGGGACTTCCAGTCCTAGTTCTTTGAGGTATCTCCATACTGATTTCCACAGTGGTTGCCCCAGTCTACACTCCAACCAGCAGTGGAGAAGTGTTCCTTTTCCCCCACAGCCCTGCCAGCATTTGTTATTGGTTGATTTCTTGAAAACAATCATTCTTTCTGGAGTGAGATGGAATCTCAGCATTGTTTTCACTTGCATCTCATGAATGACCCGTGATGTTGATCATTTTTTCATATATTTATTTGCTGTTTCTACTTCTTCATCTGAGAAGTGTCTGTTCATTTCAGATGCCCATTTTTTGATTGGGTCTTTAAATTTGAGGGTCTGATTTTTTTTTTTTTTTTAGTTCTTTGTATATTCTGGATAGTAGACCTTTGTCTGAAGAACAGCTGGTGAAAATTTTTTTCCACATTGTAAGTTGTCTCTTCACTCTGTTGGTGGTTTCTCTTGCTGTGCAAAAGCTTTTTAATAAGATGAGATCTCGGTTGTTGAGTCTTTGTGCTAGTTCCCGTGCAACCGAGGTTTTGTTCATAAAGTCTTTTCCTATGCCAATGTCTTCAAGAGTTCTACCTAATCTATCTTCCAGCAGATTTAGTGTTTGTGTTTTAATACTTAGATCTTAGATCCATTTCTATTTTAGTTTTTTGCATGGTGGGAGATATAGGTCTAGTTTTAATCTTTGGCAAGTTGAAACCCAGATTTTCCAGCACCATTTATTAAAGAGGCTGTCTTTCCTTCAGTGAACATGTTTGGCCCCTTTGTCAAAGATAATGTGGCTGAGTATGTCTGGAGTTGTTCTCACCTCTTCTAATCTCTTCCATTAATCTTCAAGTCTGTTTTGTTGCCAATACCATGCTGTTTTTGTCACAGTAGCTTTGCAGTATAGTTTCAAGTCAGGGATTGTGATGCCCCAGCAGGAAACTTTCAAAGCTCCTAACCTTGTGCTAGTACCCTTTTCTTGCTGGATCTAGGACTATACCAAACTAAGAACTGAATTATTCATCTTTCTCAACCCAATAGTCCTCTTTTTTTTTTCTGTATAAAGCCCTCACTTTAATACCACCACATAGACTCATTGAGTACAACTTACTCTTTGCAGTTAAATTGCCCTCAACTGCTTTTTTTTTTTCAAATGTGGTTGAGCAGCTTGAGTTAAATTCCACACAACTCTTCTCATTTGTAAACTAAATTTCAAAAATTGTGTTTTGCTGCTTCAACCTTCTAAATCTGTGGTGGTGAGTAAGAAGGTTATTATTAGGGCAATAACAATAACATTGCACAGTCTAGCAAAAAAACATTTTTTTTTACCTGTGGCTGAACTGATATGTTGCCAAAAAGGAAAGTTGAAAAGAAATTGATGTAAAAAGCAAAGCTTCCTTGAAACTCCAGTGTTCACTGCTCTGGGACTTCTTAAATCACCTAAGATCTCAGCCATTAAAGTCATAATAGTTGGAGGTGCATCTTATAGAGGAGTTATATTCTAAAGTCAGTGCTTATGGGAGAATTGAGTATAGTTAGAATTTTCCTTGAAATTTTGTGAGGAAGGTGCCTCAGCAGAGATGGGCATCTATATCTTGGTGAATCCAAAACTTCATTTTACACCCAGCAATATATTTGGTTTACTTTTTCATTATTTTGGTGGGAGGAGGGGTTCATGTTAAATATGTGCTCTACCACTGAGCTACATCCCCAGTCCAGTGTAGTACACCTGTAAAATTAGATATCAATATTCTCTTGCTTTAAGAAGCGCAAGGGGATTGAGAATGAATAAAAGGAAAACATTCATTTTTATTTACCATTCTAAATGTACTTAGTGGAATAGAGCATTTCCTTTTTTCTCCCCCTTGGTGCTCATGTTAAACCTAGAGCGTTTTCACAGCTACATCTCCAGAACCCCCCACCCCCTTTATTTTTTATGACAGACTGAAACTCACTAAGCCATTAAGCTACCTAGGCTAGAGTCGAACTTGTGATCCTCCTGCTCAGCTTCCCAGAGGGCTGGGATTACAGGTGGGAGCTGTACAGGGATTACAATGACAGTCTTCATTCTAAGAGTTGAGGGCTCACAATTAAAATCAGAATGAAATCTGATCTTCATCATCTTAGACAAACCTCTAGAAAGGGTCCTCAGCACAGCCCTGCTTTCATCTCTCTGCTTGTGGTTTCACTCCATTCTCAGATCTAGTCCCATCACTCTAGCAAAACAGTCCTTGTGAAGGTCGAGAAATGACCTTCCTATTGCCTCATCCAATGGACCCCTTCAGCCTGAATTTGGAGCTCTTGGTGCAGGATGTGGCTATGTCAGCCACTGGGTTTCTGAGACAACAAATTCCTGCTTTTAAAAATTTCCATCAACACCTTTTACTTTCTTTTACAGCCTCATCTTCCTCTACCAGTTGCTTATGATGTTGTAGTTAGCACTAGGCTCTCTTTCCTCTCTCTCCTTAGGGGAAGACCTCCATGCCTTTGGCTGCAAATGCCATTGGTAAGCCATTAACCTTGTACATTTCCAACCCAGAGCCTCTGTTCTAAGTCTAGACACATGGCCTCCCCCTATTCAGTGGTTCCGGGGGGCCATCACAGAATGCGAGAACCAGCTCATGATCAACCCCTCGGACGTGCCTTTCAGCCCATCTCAGTGGATGGCACTGCCTGCTGTTCATTTATACCCCATAGAGACCTCACTTCCGTCCTGCAGAACTCAAAGCCCACACCCTCCCCAATTCTTTCTCCACTGCTGCCCCCACTTCACAGCTTCTGTCACCTGGACACCTAAAACAATCTCAAGTGGTCTCTGGGCATCTTCTGCAATATGGATTCAGGAACATTCAAAACCCAATGAAAATGCACACCTTATCACATCACTCCATTGGTAAAAACCTGCAAACCTGCAAGGGGTTTTCACCACTTTTAACCCATGATTATACTTCCTAACTTCCCCTACTAGACCCTGACTTGATCACGCCTTTGCCTACCTTCCCAGGCACAATTCCCCAAGTCTCCCTCCTTAGAGTTCAGGACTATTTTCTGCCTAGAATTTTCCTCCATCCCAACCTCCCACCCTTACCCCTTCCCAGTGGCTCTCAGGTTATTATTGGTTCAGAGAATGTAGCCTTCATCTCAAGGATGTATGTGGGTTATCCAGACATGGTGGCTCACACCTATAATCCCAGCACTTGGGAGGATGAGACAGGAGGATTGCCTAGAGTTTGAGGCCAGCATGGACTACATAGTGATTTCAAGCCCAAGCTGAACTACATAGCAAGACTCTCTTAAACAAATTTTAAAAACAAGGATGTATGTGGTTAAATTCCCATGCTAGATGCTTCTGCAATACTGCCAAGTTTTTCTCTTAGCACTTATTACAGTATTTAAATATTTTTTACAATTTTTATTAATGCTTCTCTCACCATTAAACCCTAAATACCACAAAGGAAGGGATACGTCCACCACTGAGTCCCCAGCATGTGTCACAATACTTACTACACGGGTAAAGCCTAGCTAGTGAAGGAAAAATAATTCCTGAAATTTTTTTTAAAAATGGCCATCCTTGCATTCTAGACTAGCATTCCCTTCCTAATTCCTGGCTTTTTCTGTTTTGTACATCGATCAATTGGTGTTCATTAAATTGCTTTAGGCAAATCATATACATTGGTACTACTACATTGGTACTGTAGGGGAAAAAAAACAAGTACAAGAGACAGTAACTGTTCTTGAACAACCTAAAATAGCTAGTCTGCAGCCCTAAGGGGAATCATAGCACAGTAGGAAGGGCCCTTGTCTCTCCAGAACTCTGTGAATGAAAGTTCCCCAGAGAACCCCCATCTATACTGAAGAGCCAGGGCCAGGGATTTAGCTCAGTAATGCAGCACCTGCCTCACAAAGCACAAGGTCCTGAGTTCGATCCCCAGTACCAAAAAAAAAAAGTACACTGAAGAGCCTGCACTTTGTTGGCCTTGACTTAGTAAAACATAGCGATTATGGAGACATGGAATGCTGGAACTAAAGAGCCAAAGTTATCTTGGGTTACCTTTTTGCTTGTTTATTTTGAGATAGGGTCACACTATGCAGTTCAGGCTGGCCTTGAACTTGGTATATAGCCCAGGCTGGCCTCAAACTTACAGGGATCCTCCTGCCTCAGCCTCCCTAGTTATACATATGTGCCAAGATGCCCAGCTGGACAAGATTATTTTGGACTAAGTTGGTACACCAAGCCCCAACAGACTAGGCTAAAAATAAAAATGGAGTCACACTCACACTAAAATTCCATTTCACCAAGTTAATATGTTAAGCTTTTTTTTCTTGCCTGAGAAATTAGGATTAGAGTTAACAGCCACATTTCCCAAACCGCCCAATTGCACATGGCATGATAATGAAGTTCCCTCTGCTTTAATCTTTACACAAAAGAAGTAATCTAAACTAACCTGATATTAACTAAGCAGTTATTTTCCCACTGTTCTGTCTCCCCATCCCCACCTTACCACTGAGTAACTGGGGAGGCTGAGGGAGGAGGAGGTGAGCAGGAGGAGGCAATGTGGAGCGACCCTGCCTCAAAAAAGAGGCCATGCCACTTCGTGTTTTTGTTTCTGCTTTCTTCAAGCCCTTTTCTGCCTGTAAAATCAATCTCCTTTGTTCAGATCATCAGAGCACTTATTCTACAAATGTAGTGTTACTGGATTTTATAATTGGAAATAAAACCTGTAAAGATTGTTAGACTAAGTGATTGTAATTTTGTTCTTCCACACCTGGAATCCTCCTTTCAGGCAGTGTATTTTGGGACTGAGAATACAGTTTGGAGGAGATTACGTTGGAGTGCTTTTTGGTTTTGGTTTTTTAAAAATGTTTTCTGAGACAGTCTCGCAGTATAGTTCAAGCTGGCTTTACAGTACTCGCTATGTACTGTAGCCTAGGCTGGCTTCAATCTCGCAGCAATCCTGTGGCCTCAGCCTCCCGAGTGCAGGGATCACAGGTGACCACACCCAGCCTTTAGGAAGCTTTAACAGGATTGCAGGGTCCCTATGTGCCTATAAGCCCATCGTCCTCCACTCCATGTGTAAATTAGCTCTCAAGGTGATATGCAAAGTTAAAATTCTGTGACAATTGTTACAACTAAAGCCCAGGATAGATCTTTATATTCTTATTTTCTAAATTCCATTTGTAAAATTAATTGACTGCGGCAAAGTATGTATTTTGACTAACAGCCACATGGAACATCAGTGGAATCTCCGACTTTTGGTGGATTCACATTTCTGTGTTCCTTTTTACCCTCTATGGAAGTTAATAGTTTAGCAATGGCCAGACTGCACACGTCTGACTCTTCCTTCTTATTCTTGCCTGGACCATTTTGTGTCTGTCGTCTTTCTATGGATTGATTAAATATGTGAAATGTGTTGGCGACTCACTGAGACGGACACTCAGGGTGAAAAGCCATGATGGCAGGCTGCTCCACAGGACTTCAGACAACCCACACAGGGCCTGGGGCCCAGCTCCTGGATGGTAGGCAGTCAGGACCTGCCAGGAGCACACCTCCGCTGCCAGCCTTTCTTTCATTCAGGGCAGATACACGTAGACCTCAAGGGCATTGTGAGAAGCCTAATTTAGAGGACTTCCTTATACATACTAAACATAAGCATACAGAGAGCTAGATCTTTTGCAAAAGGGAGGGGGACCAAGAGATGCAGGGAGGGGAAGGGAGGGAAGGGGAAGGGAATAAAAAAGGAGGTAAGATGTGTTATGGACATGGACCGACTCCCTGTGAGGGATGTAAACATTATCTGCTGCAAACATGGACTTACAAAGATACAACTTAAGGAAGTATGCAGATAAAACTTTCCTAAAGTTAACAGTATTTTCTGAGTATTGTCAGACTTAGATTTAACTGCATATGATCCTTTCGTGTCAGTCTGCCTCTCTCTGTGTTAATGGCATTTCTTATTTGAGTCTTCGTTCCATCCATCACAATGTTTCTCTGAGGTCAGAAATTCTGCCAAGGACTTCATCTCATTGCTGTAGTATTTTCTTCTTCACTCACATCTTTGAATTTCAGTGGTTCTGGCACTAATCTTTGGCTAATTGTACCTATTAACCCTTCCGTTTTATGGCTTAAAATCAATATTCATTTTTATTAAAGATGCAGAAAAGAAAGTGAGTGTATGAGATACACACACACACACACACACACACACACACATCTGTTTGCTACCTATTGAATCCAATGTTCTTTAACTCAATTATAGGTGAAATTTCCACATTCCTTTTCTTGCCCATGGGACCTGTTATTCAATATTGTATTTTCTTGCCCTCCAGTGAACAGCATGCATAATGGTATTAGGTGGTCTGCTAGGCAGTCAGTCCCCAAACAAACATGGCTTGAATCAAATGGACTAAAAGTTCAAGATTTTGTGGTTTTAGAAAAGCATGAGGGATAGAAATCTGTGTGTTACCCCTTAGCAATAAGCTTGGAAAAGCCAGCCCACTATAATGGAGATATAGAGGCATGGAAGAAAATACCACTTCTTAAGCAGGGCCAGATAATCTTAGAGAGAAATCAATAAGGAGACCTTGAATCTTTTCAAAGAGTGTGTTAGAAGCAATCAATGAAAGAGAGGCAGAAGTTTAAGATCTGGGACTGGATTGGAGATTCTGCATCTCCAACACAAACATTCAGGTCATGCTGATGCCATCCATGCCTCGACCATTCTTTGCAGAGAAAGACTAGAAATGTTAGAAAAGATCCCCACATTCTGGGAGGCTGAGGCAGGAAGATGACACGTTTGAGACCCACCTGGGCAACTTAGTGATTTAGCGAGACCTTGTCTCAAAATTTAAAAATAAAAGGCTGGGGATGTAGCTCAGTGTGAAGGGCCCAGTAACACAAAAAAAAAAGGAAAGAAAAAGAAAAGAAAACAGGAAAAGGAAAGAAAAGAACCAATTCCAGGGCTCACCCCAGATCTGCTGAATCCAAATCTGCATGTTCCTAAGATCCCCAGATGATTCATATGTATGTTGAAGTTTGAAACACATTCATGGAAAGGACTCCTATTTTTTCTTCAAAAGCTCTTTTTCCTAAGGGCCTGTGATGGTTAATCTTGATTTCAAATTTGATTGGCACGAGAGATGCCTAAGAGATTATTAAAGCACACTCTTGCATGTATCTGGGTGGGTACTGAGGACGTGACTATGGGGAGTATCTCTCGTCCTTGGCCCCTTCCTTTCTAGCTCTTTCCTTGCTTTCTGCTTCCTGGCTGCCATGAGGTGAGCAGCTTTTTACCACCATGCCATTCTGCCATGATGTTTCTGCCTTGGGGCTAGTGGACCGCAGACTAAAACCTCTGAAACCATGAGCCAAAATAAACTTTTCTCTTTTAAGTTGTGTATGTCAGGTATTTTGTCCCAATGACGAAAAGCTGACTAACATAGAGCCTTCTCATTTTATTTGACTATTAAGCATTCCTGTGGCTGTAATAGTTATGATTAAAAGCAGTTTGTTATGACCTTCTGTGGATTTTGCTAGCCAAATACTAGATGGCCATTTGTAAGGGGCTGTGTTATGTATGTATATTCTCTAACATGAATTAAACATTTATGGAACATTTTCTAGATGCTCTTTACTGTGCTGGGTACAGTGTTACAAAGAGAAATAAGTGTGGCCTTTGTTCTTATGGAATCACAGAGGTAGAGTGGGGTGATCCTTGCCCAGATTTAACATGTGAATTCTCTAAGTGTTGCAAGGGCGGGGATACATCACTCACACAAAATGAGCTATTTTTGTCATAAAACATCTTCATTTTATAGTCATAATTATTAAAGGATGACATTTTCCTACTGGCAGTGCTCCAGAAATCCATAGATTCCAGGTAGATTTACCACAAGGAATCCAAGACAAGCCTGGTATATCCTGACAAAATCATTGCATGGTTAAGGAGTCCCTATGAGCAAGTTGAATTAGCAAATCCACAAGGCGATTTGACCAGGTCACTTCTCCTTGGTGTGTTTCTAAGGTGGGAAAGGCTGGCGTGCAGGCCAGCAGTCAACCCTCTCCTTCCCACTCGCTCAGATGTGTCATGCTGGGAGTTAGCTAATGATGGGCACTGTTTAGAAAGTAGCTTTTCAAAGAGGGACGAACAGGGGAGAAAATGCTTGTGTGGCAAATTGCTCCCTCTAGTTCAGTGATGATGAAGTGTTTAGAGCTTTTGATGATACAAACAGCCTGCTGCAGCACGTATGCCATAGGTTCACCACCACTGCATCTAACAAACACATCCTAGAAACAGAGCATCTGAAACAAGGGCAGAACTTCAGTAAATGATGAATGACTGAAAATACAACACTGTCTTAGGGCAATTGACTTAGAAAACTACTGATTTATAACACATACCTCCACTGCCTTGAAGGCATTAATGATTAACCCGCTTGAACAATGACAGGAGCACACCGCTGTGGCAGGGTTAACCTAACACAGTAAAAAATGGAGGGTGTAGTGACATCTATTGGAAGGAGTCCATTTGTTAGAGCTGCTAGTGTGATCATTAGTAATAAATAGCTCTATGTTTATTCTAATTTGAAAAAATACTATGACATTCAGCTTTGCAAAATGAATTCAAATGCTTAATGCTCCACTGAGAATTAGGTGAATTTGTTTAATGTTTAAAACCCATGAACAAAACAGAGCTTATTCAGCCAGGTGTGGTGGTGCATGCCTATAATCCTAGCATTCTTAGGAAGCAGAGGCAAGAAGATCTCCAGGAGTTCAAGGCCAGCCTGAACTACACAGCAAGACCCTGTCTCAAAAAAAAAACAAATAAAAAAACCACATCTTCTTTATCCAGTTTCCAGTTGATGGGTTTTTAAAAATAAAATGGAGTACTACTCAGCCATAAAGAAGGAGAACCTAGAGACATTTATAGCTAAATGGATGCATACTGAGGCCATACTCTTAAGTGAAATAAATAGGACACACATGTGTAAATACCGAATAGTTTCTCTAGTGTGAGAAACTGAAAGTGTAAATAAGGATTAAAATGATTAAAATGAGTAATTGATAATTTGAAATATGAAAAGGTCCAAAGGTGTATGGGTGGTGGGAAGGGAAGGGGAAAGGGAAGAAGGGAAAGGAAAAGTTATGAGAAAAGAAAAAAAAATGGAAAAGAAGTCTATGTAAATACGGAAGGGTGGAGGGGTGAAGGGTGCACAGGTAATGGGGAAAAGAAATAAGAACCAAGTTACACCATGTACAGGTACAAGCACCCAATGATAAATGTAAATGTACTGTATACCTAAAATGTACCAATAAAAGAATTTTTAAAAAAACAAATAAATGACAAACAACTTATTCTGAAGACTAAATATTCAACATTCGGAGGCTTTACAAAGCACATAGAAAATAAACATCTGAACAGGTAACATTTATAACATTTTTACACCTGAACGGGTATGGTTTACATCCTCCCACAGAAGATGGTCCTCAGAAACTGAAAATACTGTCCAAACTCTCCTAGAAATCACCCTTCTTAACTGAATGTGTTTCATTTGGATGCTAATTAAAGGGATTTTGCTTTGCTGGATCTGTGAAATCAGTCCATTTCTTGCTTAGCTTTTTTAGATAAAGCATAAATACACTAAATTCTCTCCTTTTATTTTCTTTCTCGAAAAAAATGATTCCCTAATCTAGGGGTAGCTACCAAGTATCCCCAGAATGGGAGAGAAAGACAGGGCTTCTAGATGATAATTAGTTCCAAAGGAATGTCAAGGAAGGCAGATGGGAAAAGAAGTGCTGTTGGGTGTGGTACAGCAACTGCCTTCCACTCCCAAGGTGAGAAGACAAAGGCTGGTTCACTTCTACAGATAGGTTCTGCAAATAGCCACTGAGCAAGATGAGCAGCTCTCCTGGGATTTGCAGCCAACACTAAGATTAGATTCCTTGTTCCCATGTGAGGTAACTGCTGGGTTATACTGGGAGAGGGGTAAAGCCCTCTGAGCAGATGGCGATGTCCTTGGGATATTATGGCAAGGATTTAGCTCCACAATTAGGAAATACAGGACTTGTGAAATTCACATGTCAGCAAATCCAAGCACCCTTTATAAATCTTTAGAATGGTTTTGCACCTAAAATGATAGCAAAAAGATCACCTAATGGAAAAAATACTGTGATAAAATTAAACAGTACATAAAATTATTTGGAAAGTATCATTTAAAAGAAAATGTTTAGTGTTCTACAGAGGAAATAATGAAAACACACTGAATTAACAGCTATTTTTTGTAACTGTAGAGTAAAGCTTTTTCCCCACTTTTTCCTTTCTCACTTTTTAAATGAGTTTATGGTACCTCTACTTTTTATAATTAAATTTTATCACACATATGAAAGAAAACTTTTCAAAATTGTCACTTATGTTAGTCATATAACTTTTCTGTGATTTTTTATGATATTTTCAAATCAGTATCAAAATACTAAGTTAACATAGCTAGATGTGGTAGTACATGCATGTAAACCCAGCACTTGGGGAGGCTGAGGCAGGAGGATTGCAGGTCCAAGTCCAGTCTGGGTACCTTAGTGACTTAATCAGATCCTGTCTCAAAATAAAAAATTGAACAAGAGCCAGAGATGTAGCTCAGTTCCAAGGCCCTGGGTTCAATCCCTAGCACCACAAACAAAACAGAAATAAAACAAAACAAAACAAAGTTAGCTCACCTGGAATCACACTTAGTTTACCTGTAGTCCCATGGTGAAGCAGAAGGGTCACAAGTTTAAGGACATCTTTGGCAACTTAGTGAGATCTTGTCTCAAAATAAGATAATATAAGATGGGCTGGGGATGTAGCTCAGTGGTAGAGTGATTATTTACCATACGCAAGGCCCTGGGTTCAATATCTATTACTGTAGCAAAGCAATCAAAAAAAGTTAAAAGGAATTTTCACTGAATGCAAATAAGTAGAAGAAATAGTTTTCTAACACAATGTCCTACACATTCTCAACAATGCATTCCAATGTTCACTGTCCTCCCTTTTCAATGGGACACTCAACCTTCTTTCTGATTATCAAAGCTAAGCTTGCAAAACCTGAGTTATTTGTTTAGTTGATGAACTAAAAATAATGATAAGCTTGAAATCTCACAAGAACATTCTTACGGAAACTTGATTTGCTAAACAATGCTCTGGATACTGTTTAGGATTTCAGAAGTACTCTGCTGACTCCAGCTAGAGCTTTGCCTGCTGTCTCCAGTCCTCGGAGACATCCACCCTTTCTAACCTGGATGTCTCTTGAAAGTGTTCATTTTTCCCAACACTACTTGCTGCTTCTCTAGAGCAAGGGTGGGCAAAGATTTTCTGTGAAGGGCTGGATATTTAGGCTTTGTAGGCCAAATGGTCTTTGTTGCAGTTATTCAACTCTGCCACTGTATAGCAAGAGCAGGTGTAAACAGCATGCACATATACGGACCTGACTATATTGCAATACAACTTCATTTACCAAAACCAGCAGTGGGCCAGAGTTAGCTTGCAGCCTGCTGTTTGCCAACCCTGGCTATGGAATAGGCATGTCCAACACATGGCCTGTGGCCTGTGGACTCGCACAGCTAGTAATGTAGCCCCCATACTATCATAAACTTTTAACACTATTGTGTGGTTTTTAACGATGCTTTTCATGATTCAGTTGTGCAGTGCTCCAGCGTGGACTGCGTGGGCCACAGTGGAATGTTGTGTGGAGTGTGCTGTACAGAGCTAACTCTGCCTCTAACCACCACACACGGTCAGTCCAGTCAAAACTTGTATGTACTGCACATTACATGCATTCGTGTGATTTTGCGAGTAAACCCAGCCATCGCCCATCTCAGCCTACCTATATATGTATGTGCCTGTGAAGATGGGCACTTACTGTTATGAAGCAAATGTATAAGTTTTCTTATTTAATTACTTAACTTAGTTATTTCATAAAACAATTTAATAAGTTAAAATAATTTTGTTACTTATATACATGAACTGTATTCTATCTTGTATGGGGCCCAAGACAGTTCCTCTTTGCTCACTGCCACCCAAGCAAGCCAAAAGGTTGGCCACCCAAGCCCTGGTGTATTCCACTGCCTCCTCATTCATCTACCTATTCTGAGGTCTTCTTTCTCTACAACCTACAACCTGCTCTTCACACTACAGTCAGAGTGACATTACTGAAATGCAAACATCATTGCAACCATCTTCCAGAGAGATGCAGATATAAAGTACCCATTCTCTCCTCCTTGCATTGTCACAGAGTTCTGATTTTGTTTAGTACTGGCTGCCCAGAACATAATAATAATGCATTACCAAGCTTCCTTCATGCTGAGGTATAAACATGTAACTAGTCTTAGGCAATAACATGTAAATAAAAGTCTGATGTGAGATTTCAAGAAAGATTCCTTTAAAGTTAGGAAGTAGACTATTGATTTGAAAAGCATACAAGATGGGTAGAATTTCAGCAACATCAATGGTGACAGAAGTCGTGCTCTGAGAATGACAAAGATAGCAGAGTTCCTGGTGTTTTATGGCAGCTGCCACTCTAGCCTAAGTGGCATCTTGCTGAATTTTTCTGTTTGTGTGGGTGCCATAAATATATGTCTTGTTTTACAAATATTGATTTTAGATTTTTTGGATGTGCAAACACAATCCTGATACATTAATAAACTGACATTCTGGGCTGGTCAAAGAAGAGTTTTCACTTACAAGTAACAACAATAACAAATGAAAAAGGAGGATTTGGAGGAAGATTTTTTTCGGCCTAAGTTCTTTAGTCCAGGAAGTCAAGGTGAGCATTGGCAAAACTCTTCATCCCCACTAAAAGAAAGGAGGAAAGGAATGGCGAACATATGTGCTGGCTATACCTGTTGTTACTGTTGAAAAGGCAGTAGATTTCTTAAAGTCACCCCAGTAGATTTCCACTGAGCTACTCTGCCCTTTCTCCCTGGAAATCTGCCAGTGCGTATCGAGCTACACACTTCATCTACCTGCTATCTATGGCAATGGAAGGTGAGAAAGCCACGGGGGTACTGTTGATTTAACCAAATTTCAGTGCCTAAACACCTAATCATAGTTATACATATCCCTTGGGACAAATGCTCCAATGAAGAGTTCCGCCTTTTTGTGTCTTATAGCAACCTATGAATTCCCTAGGGCTCTTGTTAAAAATGCAGATTCAGATTCTGTCCACCTTAGTTGGGGCCGGGTGATGCCAGTGCAGTATACCTAGTGTCAGAACCTGTTTCTTACTGCTGAGACTGGGTCATTTATGAAGGAAAAGCATGTATTTGGCTCAAGGTTCTGGAGGCTGGAGGTCTAATGTCAGGCAGCCTCACCTGGTAAGGACTTGTGCTGCATCATAACCTGGTGGAAGTGGAAGCACAAGTGGACATATGGGGAAGAGAGAAAATATGGGGGGCAGTCTCAGTTTATAACAACCCATTCTCACAGAAACTGATCTTGTCCCTTGAAAAAGGCATTCATAAATCAAACAAATAAAAAGATTCTATACCTTCTTGTGCAAAGATAAGAACAAAGCCAATAGGGAAGACAAAAATTCTATTCTTTTCTTTTTCTTTCTTTCTTTCTTTCTTTCTTTCTTTCTTTCTCCCTCTCTCTCTCTTTCTTTTTCTTTCTTTCCTTCCTTCCTTCCTTCCTTCCTTCCTTCCTTCTTTCTTTCTTTCCTTCTTTCTTTCTTTCTTTTGGTCTTTTGAGATAGGGTCTCATTATGTAGTCCAGGCTGGCCTTTGAACTCACTATGTAGCCCAGGCTGGCCTAGAACTTGCTGCGATCCTCCTGCCTCAGCCTCCCCAGTGCTGAGATTACAGGTGTGTGCCTCAATGCTGGGTGATTCTATCACTTCTTGTGAAAAAAGAAAAGAAAAGAAAAGAGACACATCCCTCTTAAAGACCTAATTACTTCTTAAAGGTCTCTGCTCCCAAAGGAAATCAAAGGTCAGTGTGAGTTGAGGCCAGGACACACTATATTCAGGACGTAGGCCCTAGCACAATAAGGGCTGATAGGGCATGCTTTGGCCCCTGCATTCTTTCCACAGCCTGTTCTTATGCCCCTTTCCCCTCCCACTCTGAGCTTCAGCCACATTCTACTTTCAGTTCCCTGGAGGGATGATGATGAATCTGCTGGTCATTTCCTATAAGGCACCCTCTTCGTGCAATTCTCTCAGCCTTCTGCACCCTCCCCCATTATCCTCATTCTTTGGGGCTCAGTTGAGGTCTCACTACCTTCAGGAAGGTTTTCTGGATGGCACTATCCTCCCTTGGAGGTAGAATTTCTCTCCCACTGATCTTTGGATCCCTAGTGCCCAGCCAAATGCTAATAAATAGTGGGTCACTCAACAGACTCAACAAACATGTTGAACGAATTAATCAATCAAATGAATCAAAGAAATGATGTATTATCCAAAAGCCAAATGCAGTGTCTTAGCTGGATTCTTCTGAGCCAACTTTCCCGAGGACAACAGCTATAAATTATCAGGCTTTTTCAAGGTTATTGACTCCTTTAAAAAATTATTATAGAATCACTAAAGGTAACTTAAATAATATAATTTAAAAGTAACAAAAAGGTTGAGCAAGATGTAAAATATATGAAGATGTAATTTTTTACTATGCTGCAAGTAATAGTTAAATGAATGTATTTTTTTCTGTCTTTAAAATTAAGCTCTTCCAAGGGCCGGGGATTTAGCTCAGTGGTTCCTCCACCTGCCTCGAAAGTGCAAGGAGCTGAGTTGGATCCCCGGTACCTAAAAAATAAAAAAAAATAAAATTAAGCTCTTCCAAATTAGTGCTGCTGAAAACTGGGGCACTCCCTTATTTAACTTTCTTACACCAGAGAAACTATTCGGTATTTACAATGTGTGTCCTATTTATTTCACTTAAGAGTATGGCCTCAATATGCAAATAGGGAGGGGCAGAGGGGTTGAAGGGAGGGCAGAGGAATGGGGAAAAACAAGAACCAAGATATATCATGTGCAGGTACAAATTCCCAATGATGAATGTCATCATATTGTGTACCTAACACATACCAATAAACTTAATGAAAAAAAAAACAGCAAAAAAAACAAAAACAGTGTCTAGAGACTTTTTTGTCAACTTTAAAGTAATTTGTTACTGTATTTTTAAAGTAACAACATATCTTTAGGGCCAGGGATTTAGCTAAGTGGTTCCACCGCCTGCCTTGCAAGCGCAAGGACCCGAGTTAGATTCTCCATTACCAAAAAAAAAAAAGCCCCAAAACTCCAACAATACATCTTTAAAATACAGTTTTAATGGACTGATGACAGATTAGAAAATTATTTGTTTTGAGACAAGGTCTTGCTATGTAGTCCAGGTTGGCCCTGAACTCATGACAATCCTCTTGCCTCAGCCTCCTGAATGCTGGGATTATAGGTGTGCACCCCCACACCGAACAGATTGGAAATTTCTAAAAAACTGATTTTCTCCACCAGTAGTTTGGGAAGCACTGCTCTAAATCTTTTAATCTGGGCCAGACTATCTGAAACAGTGGTTCTCAATCGATGCTGCCCCCCAGGACAGTTGGCAATATTTAGCGATATTTTGATTGCTACAACTGGAAAGGAAGGTGCTATCTAGTGGGTAAAGACTACAGATGCTGCCAAGCACCCCACAATGAAGAACATTCCAGCCACAAATGTTAACTGTGCCTAGGCTGAGAAAGCTCAATCTAAAGATTTATCTCAACTCAGAACCTTAAGCCAGTTTGAAGACAGAGTCTTCCTTCATTTCTTTCTTTCTCTTTCCCCATCCATCCCTCTTCCCTGTTCCTTCCCTCTTTCATCTCTCTCTCTGATTTCCAGTTCTTCTCAGCCAGTGACTTACTTCTTCCTATCAGAACCACACAAGTCACACAGTCACTTGCCGACACAGTTACTTTTGATAAGGTCCTTCTGCTGCTTTCTGTGGGTCAAAGGTTCTTCCCTCTTTCTGACACCCTTGGTTTTTTATAGCAGGGCTAAAGAAGAAGCATAGTCTGAGTATTTGGCTAAAGGAAGGTCTCATGACTTTTTCCCTTTCTCATCCATTTTTCTGACAGCTAGGTTTTTTGTTTGTTTCTGAGGCCATGGTATTTAGGAAGGTGTTGGCACTGAGTTGAAAGCAATGGTGAGGCATTCCTGCTGCGGGCCACTCAGGCCCATGTTGCTCCCATCTGACATCATCAAAGAGGTCATTTATTTTGGTGAAAAGGAAAAAGGCTTTATTCAAAACTAGGCAAGATAGAGGCCACATTGGCCTCAAATCACCATCTTACTGTGTCCAGGAGCACAATGGTCTTTTATAGTATAGAACAGAGTGGGGGACACAATAAGACAGTACACAATTGCAAATTTGCTCCCTTCCTTTCCTGTGTAAAAACTGGGCACCTCCCACCTCCAGGTGCCCCGACCTCTGCATATTCTTTCTATTCATCTGGGCTGAGGACAGTAGTGGTGGTGGTTCTGCGTCCAAGGCCTGAGGAAGTTTGGAGAAGCTGCCTGTCACTAAAGAAAAAATTTAATTTTTTTAAGTTTCATTTTTGTCTGGCCGGTTATATTCCTAGTCCAAAATTTCTCTGTGGACCCTTTCGGCTAAATTCAAACTCTTTTCTTGTTGGCTTGAAGTTGCTGTTCAAGAATCTTGGAAACACATGTAAACACATGTAACAGTCTTACATGTAAACAGTCACATGTAAACACATGTAATGAACGTGTGCACCTAGAGGCACTTTAGCAAAAAGTGGGAAGACCTCTAACAAAGGTGTCATTTTCCTGTCTTGGGAAATTGGCAAAATCTTCACAAATGTGTGGGAATTTGAGCTGGTTTTACAGGATTAGCAGGAATTCATGGAGCAGAGAATAGAGGACTGTTTAAGAAGATAAATCGTGCATCAAAATTAGATAAGAATCTGTCCTGTTTCTGCATCTCAAAGAGTCCATAGCACTGTGATCTATGGCAGGTTGCCATTTACTTAATGACTCAAGAATATCACAAGCACTTTTTAGAAATCAGAATTTTCTCCCAAGAGGCAGACAAGTTGGAGAGTGTAATATTCCTTAATATTAAAGGAATAGTATCAGTTATGTAAAATTTCAAGGTTGGCCAATAAAAATGGTAAAGAAGGGGAAGAAAAGAAGCCTTGTATATATATACATCAGAAATTCATTCCAGTGATCTCAGCTGGGGGTGACTTTAACTCACAGCAGACATTTGACAATGTGTGGAGATATTTTTGGTTATAACATCTGGTGCATGGCCCCTTACTACAGAGAATAAAGAGAAAATAAAAATGAAAAATTTCAAGCATCGAAGGTGCTGATGTTGGGAAACTCTTCTAGCCCACACTATATGGCTATGGGTCCAGGTATTGAAATTGGTGTGGTTTCATTTGTGAAATGGAAATAGTTCCACTCTGCTCTTTGTTCCTTAGGTAGTTTAAATGATAACAGGTGAGATTTACCTTGTCCCACCTTCGCTGCTGCACAGTTCCATCTATAAACAAGGCCCTCATGAATTTAGAGCACTATGCAAACTCATGTGAATTTAATAACTTTAGTTGAGGGAAAATAAGATAAGAATCAAAACATGGGAGGAGGACATGATGGCTCTAAGACTGTGGGCCCGTCACTGTCAGTCTGACATAAATATTTATGGAAGTACATTCTACCATGAATGCATTTGTCTAGAACAGAATTGTTTTATCCTGCTGAAAGCAGAAGGAAGATTTTCTAGATACAGCATGTATTGTGCTAAGTGAGGAGTTCTACATTTGTACCAGAGAGAAGCAGTGCAGGCATTAATATTCAGCCAACAAATATGCAAAAAATAGCGGGGGAGAACAAAACCCTTTTGGTCTGAAACTGTATTTTCCAATTTGATAGGTACTAACCACAAGCAGTTTTTGAGTGCTTGAAATGTGGTAAGACCAAACTGAGATGTGTTATAAATGTATAATATGCATTGGATTTGAAGACCTACTCCAGGAAAAATGCTACAACAGTCTGAATAACTTGTATATTGTTTACAAATTGAAATGACAGTGTTTTGTATCTATTGGGTTAAATAAAATTAATTTTAAAATTAATTTCACCTGTGTATTTACTTTTTTTTAACCATGCTACTACAAAATTTAAAATTATATATGTGATGTGTTTTATATTTTTCTTGGTTAGCACTGGTCTAAAAGTACACATTTGTGTTGTTCTCTTTTAATCTTATTATGATGTTCATTAACATCTCAGATTTATAATAGGACTTGTCCTTCAATCACCAGGCCATAGGTTCTCGGCCTGAGCTACACATGGAAATCGCCTTGGAGAGCTTTTAAAAAATACTAATGCGAGTCGCGCAGAATGCACTGAATCAGCCCGCTGCAGACAGGCAGGTCTGCTGACGCTGTAGCAACATCGCCAGTCGCGCGGAATGGCCCGAATCAGCACTCGCCCCAGCAGCAATCCACTGGACAGCCCCCCGCTCCGCCCCCGCTCCTCTGTACAGCCGCCTGGTTCCACACTACAAAGACATAGAGGACACCGGACCACCAGACCACTGTACTGGGTAAGTTGGAGTCATCTCCACCTCCCATCAGGACTGGGACTATCTTCAGAGGAAGGGCAGCTGGAACCTGCAGTACAACTCTGCAGAGTTCAACCCTACAGGAGGACAGGGAGCTCAACTTGGGACTTGCAGCCAGAAATCTGCCTGAATCTCATGGGTCTGCGACTATCTTGCTGAGACTCATTGACTTATATCTGGACACTGCAACCCACATTGCCTATTGGGAAAGCAGAGACATACCCTGAAAGAGGCCCTTCATTTTCATGGCTATTTTTTATTCCCAAAATTAGTTTTATTATTTTGGGTTTTTTTCCTCTCTTCTTTTCTTTTGCTTCTCTTATCTTTAATTTTTTCCCTACTCTTTGCAAATATTTGTTTTTCTCTCCTTTTTTCTCTTTAATTTTCTTCTTTCTTTTCTCTTTCCTTTCTCTCTCTCTTACACTCACTCTCTTGCTCTCCCACATTGTTCATCTTCCCTTTTTGTCCCTGTTTTGGTCCTCATTCAGAGTTCTTCTTTATTTTCCTATTATTCTCTTTTTCCTTCTCACCTGTGTCCTCTGACCACACTGCTAACCTTCCCCTATCCTTCTTCCCATCTATCTCTCCCTCCCCAACCCCTTCCAACTCCCCATCCCAAAGGGTAAAGATGTTATATTGAAGAGTTTATTCACTATATGTTGGGTTGGTCCTCGATCTTGATTTAAGTCACACAGCTAAAGGTGATAGATTAATAACTACCACAAATTGTCATTCTTTAAGAAGTATTTGATGCTATGGTGTTGCTGATTGTATGACTTGGGCTAAGGTGTCATGATTGATCTAAACAGTTTTCCTTCCTGGTATAATGAAAATGAGATAGCCTCAGAGTCATTATAGACTCAAAACCTAAAGACCAGCTATATCCGGAAGACACCTCTGAGAAGCAATCATTCCATAAGGGTTTTAAATAGATCAACAAAGATACTTACAATAAACAACTTCATAATACCAACCCAGGAACTAAACCAGGGACAGTACCAAAAACAAAAATGAGAAGGCATTTAAGCAAGTCACAAACCCAGACTTCCACCCCACAAAAGGCAATTTCTGGGGAAAATGAGGTGCAAAAGTCTGATAATCAACCACCTGGACACCCTGAACTGATAGCACAGGAAGTAACAAAACAGATGAATGAGGCTCTAGAAAAATTCAAAGGAGAAATAATCTCCCAGATATCCACAAAGATGGTGAGCAGAGTGAAAGACATGATTAGAGGCTCTAGAACAGAAACATAAAGAAATAGATGAGCTCAGAAACATGCTGGAAGCCATGAATACCCAGCATAAGAAAGAAATGGAAACCATGATCGCCCAACATAAGAAAGAAATGGAATCCATGAAACAGATTCAGACAGATATTCAGGAGATCAAAAACTCCATTGAAAGTATCCACAGCAGATTAAGGGAATCTGAAGATAGAATATCAGATATAGAAGACAGGAGCATGGTTAGAGTCCATGAAAACAGAGATTTCTTAAAAATAGTAAGGGACCATGAGAAACCAATCCAACAACTGCTAGACAACGCAAAGAAGAATAACATAAGACTGATAGGAGTCCATGAACAAACAGGAGAAAGCACAATTGACATAAAAAAAAACTGTTCACAGAAGTAATAGTGGAAAACTTCCCAGATAGAGGTAGAGAATTGGACTTACACATAAGTGAGGCATATAGAACTCCAACTAGCCATGATCAAAAAAATCTACATCTTGACATATAATAATCAAGATCCCCAAAACCCAACAGAAAAACAAAATCCTACAAGCAGTTAGAGAAAAGAAACAAATCACCTACAAAGGAAAGCCCATCAGAATCACAGCAGACTTCTCAACACAAACCCTCAAATCAAGAAGATCCTGGAGTGAATTATTTCAAGCCCTAAAAGAAAACAACTTCCAACCTAGACTGTTATATTCTGCAAAATTGTCTTTCAAAATCGATGGGGAAATTAGATACTTCCACAACAAAGAACACCTGAGAAATTTCATGAACACAAAACCAGCACTCCAAGCAATTCTAAACAATACCCTAGAAAAAAGCAATGAAGGCCACAACTCCGTGAGGCCCAACAGAGGGAAGCTTCCAGGCAAGGTAAGAATCTAAAGGGAAAGGGGGAAAAATAAGAAATAAAAGAGCCAACAAAAGTAAAACATCATGACAAGGATAAATCAATATCTACCAATTATAACCATCAATGTTAATGGCCTCAATTCACCAATCAAAAGAAATAGACTGGAAGAATGGATTAAAAAGGAAAATGCAACAATATGCTCTATACAAGAAACACACCTAACTCAAAAAGAAACTCATAGACTTAAAATTAAAAGGATGGAAAAAAGTTCTCCACGCCACAGGAACCCAGAAGAAAGCAGGGGTAGCAATCTTATTTGCAGACAAAGTAGATTTCAAACCAAAACTAATTAAGAGAGACAAAGATGGTCACTACATCCTTGTGAAGGGAACAATCCAAGAGGAAGAGATGACAATCCTAAATATATATGCACCAAATACAAATGTCCCCTACTATACAAAAATATTAATAGACATGAGAAACAAAATAAACACTAACACAATTGTAGTGGGGGACCTCAATACCCCACTATCACAAATAGACAGATCATCTAGACAAAAAGTTGACAAGGAAATTCTAGAACTGAACCAAGCTATTGAACAAATGGACTTAATAGATGTTTACAGAGTGTTCCACTCCACAAAATCGGAATAGACATTCTTTTCAGCTGCACACAGGTCATTCTCCAGAATAGACCACATGGTAGCTCACAGGACATATCTAAGTAAATATAAAAGAACTGAAGTTACCCCTGTATATTATAAGACCATAGTGCAATAAAATTGGAGATCAATAACATAAGAAACCTCAAAACCCCAACAAACACATAGAAACTGAATAACACCCTCTTGAACAACCAATGGGTCACAGAAGTAATTAAAGAAGAAATTAAACAATTTCTACAAGTAAATGAAAATGCCAGTACAACATACAGGAATCTATGGGACACAATGAAAGCAGTTCTACATGAGGAATTCATAACAGTGAATGCCAATATTAGGAAAACAGAGAAAACTCAGATAAATAACCTAATGCAGAGCCTCAAGCTCCTAGAAAAAGAAGAGCATAATGAATCCAAAGCTCGTACAAGAGAGGAAATTATAAAGATTAGGGCAGAAATCAATGCAATGGAGACTAAGAGAACAATACAAAAAACCAAAGAATCAAAGAGTTGGTTTTTTGAAAGAATAAATAAAATTGATAAACCTTTAGCCAACCTTATCAAAAAAAGGAAAGAAAAGGCACAAATACATGCAATTAAGAATGAAAAAGGTGAAGTCACAACAGATCCAACGAAAATCCAGAGGATCATCAATACCTACTTCAAGAACCTCTACTCCAATAAAATGGAAAACACAGAAGAAATGGGCAGATTCCTAGATACATACAAATTGCCAAAGTTAAATGAAGAAGATATAGAAATTCTAAACAACCCAATTACAATGAATGAAATTGAAAATGTAATAAAATATTTACCAACAAAGAAAAGCCCAGGTCCAGATGGCTTCACTGCTGAATTTTATAAGACATTTAAAGAAGAACTAACGCCATTACTCTTTAAACTCATCAAGGAAATTGAAAGGGAAGCAATACTTCCAAATTCATTCCTGGAAGCAAGTGTTACTTTGATTCCAAAACCAGAGAAAGACCCAACCCAAAAAGAGAACTACAGGCCAATCTCCCTAATGAACATAGATGCAAAAATCCTCAACAAGATACTGGCAAACAGAATACAGAGGGTCATCAAGAAGATTATACACCCTGACCAAGTCGGATTTATCCCAGGGATGCAAGGATGGTTCAACATGCGTAAATCAATAAATGTAATACACCATATTAACAGAGTCAAGGACAAAAACCATATGATCATCTCAATAGATGCAGAAAAAGCATTCGACAAAATCCAGCACCCATTCATGATAAAAACCCTACAGAAAATTGGAATAGAAGGTCTTTATCTTAACCTGATTAAGGCTATCTATGAAAACCCAACAGCCAACATCATACCAAATGGTCAAAAACTGGAAACTTTCATGCTAAAATCAGGAACAAGACATGGATGCCCACTATCACCACTCCTTTTCAATATAGTTCTGGAAACATTAGCCACATCAATTAGAAAAGAGAAAGAAATAAAAGGAATAAAGATAGGAAAAGAAGAAGTTAAACTGTCATTATTTGCTGACAATATGATACTTTACATAGAAGACCCAAAAAACTCTGCCAAAAGACTTCTAGACTTAATTGACAGATTCCGTACAGTAGCCGGATACAAGGTCAACACTCAAAAAACAATAGCCTTCTTGTACACAAATAACAGACTCACTGAGAGAGAAATTAGGGAAACAATTCCTTTTACAATAGCATCCAAAAAAATGAAATATCTGGGAATCAATCTAACAAAGGAAGCAAAAGACCTCTACACTGAAAACTACAGCACTCTGAATAAAGAGATCGAAGAGGATACAAGACAATGGAAAGACATCCCTTTTTCCTGGGTAGAAAGAACCAATATAGTGAAAATGGCCATACTTCCAAAACTACTATATAGATTCAATGCAATGCCAATGAAATCCCAACAATATACTTCACAGAACTAGAGAAAACAATCCAAAAATTCATTTGGAACCATAAGAGACCTAGAATAGCTAAAGCAATTCTAAGCAACAGAGACATGGCTGGGGGTATCACAATTCCCAAATTGAAACTATACTACAAAGCTACTGTGATAAAATCAGCATGGTACTGGCAAAGGAACAGACCTGAGGATCAGTGGAATAGAATAGAAGATGCAGAAACAACTGCAGACATGCTCAGCCACCTCATCTTCAACAAAGGAGCCAACCGCCATCATTGAAGGAAAGATAGCCTATTTTTTATTTTTTTGGTACTTGGGATCGAACTCAGGACCTTGTGCTTGATAGCCTATTTAATAAATGGTGTTGGAAAAACTGGATTTCAACCTGCCAAAGATTGAAACTAGCCCATACCTATCACCATGCACTAAACTAAGATCAAAGTGGATTAAAGGTATAAATATTAAGACAGAAACACTAAACTTTCTGGAAGATAAGTTAGGTAGAACTCTTGAAGACATTGGCATAGGAAAAGACTTCATGAACAAAACCTCAGTAGCATGGGAACTAGCAGAAAGAATCAACAACTGGGAACTCATCTTATTAAAAAGCTTCTGCACTGCAAAAGAAACCACCAACAGAGCTAACAGACAACCTACAATATGGGAAAAAAATTTTTAGCAGCTGTACCTCAGACAAAGGACTACTGTCTAGATTATATAAAGAATTGAAAGAAATCAGACTCCCCCAAATTCAAAGACCCAATTCAAAAATGGGCATCTGAAATGAACAGACATTTCTCAGACAAGGAAGTAAAAGCCGCAAACAAATATATGAAAAAATGTTCAACGTCACCGGTCATTTGAGAGATGCAGATGAAAACAGCACTGAGATTCCACCTCACCCCACAAAGAATGACTGCTATCAAGAAATCAACAAATAACAAAAGCTGGAGGGGGTGTGGGGAGAAAGGAACCCTTCTCCATTGCTGGTGGGAGTGCAGACTGGTGCAACCACTGTGGAAATCAGTATGGAGATACCTCAAGGAACTAGGACTAGAGGTTCCATTTGACCCAGCTATTCCCCTACTGGGTATCTTCCCAAAAGAATTAAAAGAATCATACCACAGTGATATATGTGCACCCATGTTTATAGTGGCACAGTTCATGATAGCTAAAGCTTGGAAGCAGCCCAAGTGCCCATCAACTGGAAATTGGATTAAAAAAATGTGTTTTTTAAAATAAAATGGAGTACTACTCAGCCTTAAAGAATGAAAAACTAGAGTCATTTATAGCTAAATGGATGCATATCGAGGCCATACTCTTAAGTGAAATAAATAGGACACACATGTGTAAATTCTGAATAGTTTCACTAGTGTGAGAAACTGAAAGTGTAAACAAGGGTTAAAATGATTAAAATGAATAATTGATAATTTGAAATAGGAAAAAAGGTCCAAAGAGGAAGGAATGAAGGGAGGGGAAGGGGAAAGGAAAAGAGGGAAAGGAAAAACTATGAGAAAAGAAAAAAAAATGGAAATGAAATCTATGTAAATAGGGAAGGGCAGAGGGGGTGAAGGGTGCACAGGTCATGGGGAAAAAAAATAAGAACCAAGATATATCATGTACAGGTGCAAGTTTCCAGTGATAAATGTAAATGAATTGCATACCTAAAATGTACCAATAAAAGAACTAAAAGAATAAAAAAGAGTAATGCAACATCATTCTGATTGGGGAAAAACTGAAAGCATTTCCTCTAAAATCAAGAATGATACAAAGATGTCTATTGTCACCACTTCTATTCAATACAGTACTGTACTCAAAACTTTAGCCAGAGCAATTATACCAGAGAAAGAAATAAAAGGGATATGAATGATAAAGAAAGAAGTCAGATTATTCTTATGTGCAGGTGATACGATCCTATACTTAGAAGATCCTAAAGATTTCCCCAAAAGACTTCTAGAGTTCATAAATTTAACAAAGTAGCAGGGTACAAAATCAACTTTAAAAAAATCAAGAGCTTTTCTATATGCCAGTGAAGAAGTAGTTGAGAAAGAATTCAGCAAAACAATTCCATTCACAATAGCTCCAAAGACAATAAAATACCCGGGAATCTAGCCAACCATAGAAGATAGAAACATCTTCTGTGGATTAATATTAATTGCAGAATTAATACTGTTAAAATGGTCATATTACCAAAAGCAAGCTACAGATTCAATGCAATCCCCATCAAAATTCCAAAACCATTCTTCAAAGAACTAGAAAAAATTCTACAATTCATATAGAGCCCAAACCCCCAGAATAGACAGGGTAATCCTAAGTAACAGGAGCAAGACTGGAGGCATCAAAATATCCATTTTTAAATTACACTACCAACCCATAGTAACAAAAAACAGCATGGTATGAAAACAGACATGCAGACCAATGGAGTAGAATAGAAGACACAAAAACCAACCCACACAACTATAGCCATCTCTTCCTTTTTTTCCCTGATACCAAGTATTGAACCCAGGGTCTTCGCACTGTGAAACATACCCAGCCCACTTTTATTTTTTTTATTTTGACACAAGATCTTGCTAAGTTGCCCAGGCTGGCTCAAATTTGTGACTATCCTAACTCACCCTCCCAGAATGCTGGGATTACAGGCATGTGCTGCCATGCCCAACCATCCATTTGAGTCTTGAAAATGGAGCCAAAAACATATGTTTGTGAAAAGACAGCTTCTTTAATGAATGGTGCTATAGAAGATAAAAACTAGACCCCCCTTCTTTCAACTTCTATGAAATTCAGTTCAAAAATGGATCAAAGACCTAAGTATAAGACCTGAAACTTTGAAAGTGCTAGAAGCAAAGATAGGGGAAACATTTGAACCCATAAGCACAGGCAAAAACTTCCTGAACAGGACTCCAGTAGCACAGGGTATAATAGCAAGAATCAATAAATGGATTGCATCCAACTGGAAAGTTTCTGCACAGCAAGGGAAACAACTATCAGAGTGTAGAAACAACCTACAGAATGGGAGAGAATCCTTGCCAGCTACTCTTCTAACAGAGGATTAACATCTAGCATTGTAAAGAGAACAAAAAGTTTACTGCCAATAAAAGAAATAACCCAGTCAATAAATGGGTAAATGAATTGAACAGACACTTGTCAAAAGAAGAAATTCAAATGGCTAACAATTATGAAAAACTCCTTACCATCTCTAGCCATTAGGGAATGCAAATCAAAACCACATTGAGATTCTATCTCATCCTAATCAAAATGAACGTTACCAAGAATACAATACAAAAAACATGATGGTGAGATGGAGGGAAAAGGGAACTTTTTTATACTGCTGGTGGGAATGTAAAATTAGTAGCCCTACTGTGAAAATCAGTATGAAGTCTCCTCAAAACAACTAAAAGTAGAAGTACCATATGATCTAAGTATGCCACTTAGGTATATCTTTGGTAGATAGGCAAAGGAATTAAAGTTAGCATTATATAGAGATACTTGCATACCCATATTCATTGTGCACAATTCACAACAGTCTATATATATATATATATATATATATATATATACACACACACACATATAGTCTTCTGTTATTAGACAAGAGGAAGGTAATAAAGGGGGAAAGTAAGGGAGACTAATAGGGGGATGGATATGATCAAAATGTGTTACATGCATGTATGAAAATAATACATTGAAATTCAATATTTTATAAAAATTAATAAGCACTAATAAGATATATTTTAAAAGATATGGATGTTTGGACATCTATAGGCAAAAAAGCCCCCTGTGGATTCAGTCCCACATCTTACACAAAAATCAAATCAAATTGGATACATTTAAATATAGAAGGTGCCTTTTCACCAAGATGGCGCTGAAAGTGAAGAAGCAGGTTCCTGCCCCTCCAAAAGCTGAAGCTAGGGCTTTGAAGGCCAAGAAGGCAGTGCTGAAGGTGTCCACAGAGCCCCACCCCCAACCACAGAGGCATGGGCCAAATATGTTGTAGTTCCAGGTTGCAGAACCCAAATATCTAGGGAAAAGCACCCCTGGAGAAACAAACTTGCCACCTTCTCGCTATAAACTTTCAGGGTAGAAGGGGAAGGGAGCTGACGCCTCTTTTGCAAGGGCACTGGTCCCATCCACGACATTGGAGCCCCTGTGACCTAATCACCTCCCAAAGGCCCTAGCTCCAAATATCAACACACCGAGCACTAGGATTTAACATATGGATTTTAACCTGTAAACATTCAATCTATAGCATATACAGAGGAGTGGAATAACTGGATCGTATGGTAATTCCATGTTGAATCAGTCAGGGAATTCCTAAACTGTTTTCCAAAGCACTGGAACTATTTCTCACTCCTACCAGAATATATGAGGGTTTTGATTTTCCCACCTCATTTCCAACACTTGTCTTATGTTTTTCTTCTAGTCATCCTTGTAGGGGTGAAGTGGTATTTTGTGGTTATGGTTTGCATTTCCCCAGTGTCTAAACTAGTGATATTATGGAACTGCTGTGTGAAATTCTGCAGGCTCTACCTGTCTCTTGGTGCAGTGACTAAGACCTGGGTTCAAGTCCAAACTCCTCACTGAAAAATGTGGTCTTGGACAAATCACAAGTTATCAGTGTGCTATCATCAAGTTCGCTATGACCAGTGAGTTGGCGTGAAAACAGAAGACAATAACATACTTGTGTTTTTTGTGGATGTCAAGACCTACAAGCACCAGATCAAATAGTCTGCGAAGAAGCTCTAGGACACTGACATAGCCCTGGTTGATACTCTGATCAGGCTTGATGGAGAGAAGAAGATGTTGTTCAACTGCCGCCAATGATGCTTCAGATGTTGACAATATTATGATCATCTAAAATGAATACGGCTGATGAATTCTCATTGTACCTTTTCAACCATAAAAAATGTAAAGCTATAAAACTTTTAGAGGAAAATGCAAGGGAAAATCTTTAGGATCTAGGGCAGGCAGGGAATTCTTTAATGTTACACCAAAACCCATAAAAGGAAAAATCGATAAATTAGACTTGATCAAAATTAGTAATTCTTGTTCTATGAAAATCTATGTGAAGAGGATGAAAAGACAAGCTACAGCCTGAGAGAACATATTTATAAATCTGACCAAATATCGAGAAGATCTAGAGAAGTCTCAAACTCAACAGTAAAAATAGAAATATTTTAACTACAATATAGGCAAAAAACATGAATATCTCACTGAGGAGGATATGGAGAAGGCAAATAACCACATGGAAAACTGTTCAACATTATTAGCTATTAGAAAAATGCAAATCAAAACTACTGCATGTGAATCTACAATTATCTCAATATAATTTTCAATTAAAAAGTACCAGGGCTAGTACAGCTGAGTGGTAGAGTGTGTGCTTCGCATGCACAAGGCCCTATGTTCAATCTCCAGCACCAAAATAAGTAGCTAACTAAATAAAATGTTGTCATTGGCTTGTTTAAAAAAGAAACACTAAAGAGTATTAACAACACCTCTTCTCACCCCTTCCACCCCCAGACTGATTTAAATGGTTTGGAGTGTGGCCCTGACAGTGAGAGCTTCAATGCTCTCCTTGTGATTTTAATGTATAGCCAAGGTTAAGAACAATTCTTCTGGAATAAAGAGTATAGCTTAATAGGAATTTTAAAAACAGAGCCTTAAGGGAGGTGCAGGAAAATGCTGACGTGGGGTTTCCAGACTGAGGGCTATCTTTACAATAAATCCCCAAATAAGACACTGAATGCACCATTTCAGGATGGTTTATGTTCCCACGTAATGCCTAGCCAGAGCTCTAGCTTTTTCTATGCACTGGAAAAAACAGGATTTGGGGAAGTTGACCAGATGGATGAAATTATTATTTGTCCTCTTTCCTTCCTTCATTAATTTCCCTTTTCACCTTTCAGACAGTCAGTTTTCATATTTGTCTGCACACTGGACTCTGTGTGAATGGGAAGCTTATAAAATGTTAATTACTAACTCTTGCTCTGGAAATTCTCATTTCACTGGTGTGGAGTGTGGCATTGGATTAAAAAACAAAACAAAACAAAAAACTTCTCCCCAGGGGATCCTAATATGCAGTTGAATTTGAAGACCACTGACTCTAAATCCTGCCTGTAATTTGGAATTATCTGAGAGTGTTTTTTCAATATCTTGATGATGGCATCAAACAATTCTGATTTAATTATTCTGGAATGTGACCAGGTCATTGGGATTTTTAAACTCTCTAATTACTTCTAATGTGCTGTTATATGTTAGCTTTCTGTCACTGTAACCAATACCTGAAATAATCAACTTACGATGAGTAAAGTTTTATTTTGACTTATGGTTTCAGTCCATGGTCTGCTGGCTTCTATTGCGTTTGGACCTGTGGTGAGGCATGGCGTCATAGTGGGAGCATGTGGCAGAGCCAAACTCACCTCATTGTGAATGAGAAGCAAAACAGAAATTAGGGCCAGGGTTCCAAGATCCCTTCCAAGGGCATGGACTTGATAACTTAACCTCCTTCCACTAAACCTCACCTCCTAAAGGCTCCACCAATTCCCAACAGTGCCACAGGCTGGCAACTAAGCCTTGAGCCTATGGGTTTTTGGGGTTAATTTAAAATCTAAACAACAGCAGCCAAAATTAATAGCCACCAGTTTAGGCATTCACCCTCTGTTATCTTCTACAGAGATATCAGCTGTGCTCTTGCGTGTTCTGGTATCTAGCAGGCTTTAAAATTGAATGATTTAATAGATAGGAGAATATTTTACAAGTTGAAGGATGGGGGATATTATTTGATCTCCAATTTTGCTTACTATAATATGTGAAAGGCTAAGAAATCCTTTTCATTTAGCCTTGCTACCAGTGTACAGAACAATATTCTCTTTTCCTTACAAACTGATTTGTCTCACTGAGTGCATAAGACCAACCAACTGCCATGTAAATGCCCAAGCCAGTGGTTCTTAACATTTTTGCACATTAGACATTCTGAAGATCTTTTAAAAATACCATTGTCTCTGCCCCATTTCCCAAGAGTCTGATGTAATTGATTTGGAGTACAACCTGTGTGTATGGGGCAAAAGAACTCTCTTTCTTTCCCTTGTTAAGGTCCAATATTTGAGTTTGGCAAATGAATTGACAATGAGTCAAATAATGGTAGAAAACATGCACATGTAAGTTTATTATGTGCATGGAGGCATCACAGGAAAATGAGCATCTAATAGCTCAATGAAGTTTAGTAACTTTATAGGATGTGAGGGCAATCTCTGTGACATCTGCCACCTCATTGGTTGCTAAGGTTGATTTGGCTGATCTGGCTGGCTAGGCAGATGTCCTCTTGCTCTCTCACCACTCCATGGGCATCTCTTCTGAATCTGCATGCTTGGTCGAAGAGGACGACCATCCCCGATAGAGAAGGAGCATTTCCTCAGTTAAGCATATATGACTAGCTGTGCTCCCCTGCTAGACCCTCCAAAAAAACTCTCAAGTTTAGTAGCTTACATAGTTTCTTAATGGGGAAGATGGAAGTAGGAAATGTAGGCCATTTTTAGATGAAGAGTGAATGCTTTTAGGGTAGATGAATAGGCCCAAACGCAAAGAACAGGCAAAGATCTGGGATAAAGTTTGTCTGGGCTCATGGCATGGTGTCAACTCTAGTCTTCCTGTGATGTCCATCACCCCCCCCCCCCAGTTGATGAGGTATCTTGGGAAGGGATTCACAACTACTGACAGTATCCCCTAGAGGACTTCAGCGAAAGCTTTTCCCTATATAGTAATACTTCAGTTCATGAATGCTTCGCTTTGGACAAAATTTTGCTTTTGTTCACAAACTCCATATTGGATGACAAACACAACCACGGCCATCTTCCCTACACAAACACAAATGTGGTCATCTTCCCCAAAATTGTAAAACAAAGTCAGTTTGTGAACCAAGGTATCACTGTATTTGCTATTCCCCAGCTGCTCTCATTAGGTCCAAAATTGGCATATTTGGGGGTATCCTTTCTGGGATCCCAATATCAACAGTGATTCTAATGTTCAGATAAGTTTGAAAACCACTGGTCCAAGTGATATTTTGTTTAATGATGTGCAATTGACTTTCATGCCAAAAGATCTTAAGAAAAATAGTTGGTAAGGTAAGAAAGACTTGTAGAATGTCTCTTACGTTCAAACTAAGGATTTGCTACAACATGGTGAAGTGTTTGCAAGTGTAATGGAGAATGTTTGTAGAGGTATTATTATCAAGAACACCATATTTCAAATCCAAATCCCTCCCTCCCACAGCTAAGACTCCAAGAGTGCATCAGAGTTTTCTGAGCGAACTCTGCCGAGTTCATGGACACACCAACTCTACAGATGTGCTGAAGGGAAAGTAGCTCTTCTGTGAAACAGTGGCTTTCAACTTATCAACTCTCTACTGCCTGGTGGGCCAACATCAAATGCAAATTAAAGATAAACTAATTTAAGTACTAACTCCTTCTACCTCATCTCCTGAGGAGGTTGGAGTTTGTGATCACACCTCCAAAGTGGTGTGCCACCTGCGGACTGTCACTTTCATCAGACACGAATAATTACATAGCCTCAGTTTGAAGATACTTCCCTGTATTCATTTGCAGATTCTATAATGGTAGGAGAAATTTTTCCAAGTTAAAATAACCTCTCCACCTCCATTCAGAGGGCATTTTTGAGATGAACATCTGAAAAGAGCCACTACCTCTGGCAGCAATCTTTAGAGAGGTTTGGAAGAGAAAAGAAGTTTAAATAAATGTCATAAGACAGAATCATACACTCTGCACTATGACTAAAAGTCCAATCTCTTGCCAAAAGGGATGGATGCCAGAAAATGAGTCACAGCAGCAAGGGGAGTGGGAGGTTAATAGCCAGAAACAGTGTGTAGCAGAAACCCCCTGAACTGTAGCCAAAGGCAGGCAAACAATTGGACTGAAAGCTTGTTGCCCCAGATTTCCTTGGGCCAACCACTCTGGGAGCAAACATTTAAACATCTGGGAGACAGTGTTGTGATTTTGCCCAGCTGAGCCCACTGGAAGCTCTTTCTACATGCAGTTGGAGATAGGAAGTCAGAAAATAAATGTGTATTAGAAAGAACACTGGCATTTCTAAACTTCCCATTGGTTCTCCTATATAAGTGGCAATATATCTTGGAATAAATATATCACTAAATCAGGGAGCCTAATGACTGTTAGGTTCATCCTAAAAGCCCAGGAGATTCTGTCTGCAGAGTGGTGTATCCATATCATGGCTAGAGACAGAGAAATGAGAAGTAATTGTATTTCATTACACACTGGTTTTTCCTGACCAGCTGTGTATTAAATTCCAGTAAGATTAAAACTATACACAAGTGCATACTGCAATATGCATCAGAATGACCTGAACACCCTGCTAAAACTTACCATAAAGTCAGGTGTGGTGGTACATGCCTATAACCTCAGCTTCTTGGAAGGCTGAGGCAGGAAGATTGAAAGTTTGAGCCCAGCCTGGAAAAATCAGTGAGATCTTGTCTCAAAATAAAAAATAAAAAGGGGTGGAGATGTATCTCAGTGGTAGAACACTTGCCTAGCATGTGAGAGGCCTGGGTTAAATACTCAGCACTGCAAACAAACAAAACAAAGTTTACCCCCAATGTTTCTGGTTCTGCAGGTCTGGACCTGAGGCCTCAGAATTTGCATCTCTAAGTTCCCAGGAGATGCTGGAACTGATGGTCCAAGGACCATACTCTGAGAGCCACTGCTCTGAAGATAACTTAGAGGTATTTTATTTTTAACTTAAAGGATGATTTGCACATGACCCTTTTGTGGTACATATTTGGGTCTCCAGTAAGTCAGGTTAGCACAGGACTTGGAGTCACACAGAAGGAAAATGCTGACTTTGGATGCTCATGATGTGACTTGTGTGACAGGAACTTCTGGTTTCACGTACAAAGCAGCAGCTGACTACAAAACAAGAACTTGCAGAAAAACAGTTGGAGGCATAAAGGGAAATATCAAACCTCAAATGCAGACTGTGATGATAAAGAAATAGTATTTTGTTGATAAGATGCTCATCTTTTATATGGAAGATAGTCCAACCTTGAGGGAACAAGCAGGGTTTTTTTGTTATTTAATCACTAATTTCATGACCATTAATGTCCACAGGCTGCATGGGGTTGTGCTGAGTTACACATCTAAAAGAGTTTCTTAGTTTAGATCTTTTCTAAAGATTTAAATTCGGAATTTGATCATTTTTACTGGTCAGACAGAGATGGTTTTAGATGGATTCTCTTGAATTCCATGACCTCTCACATTCCATTTCTTCTTGTAAAAAATGTAAGTAAATAGTCTGGGGATTTAGCTCAGTGGTTCTGCCACCTGCCTTGCAAGCACAAGGTCCTGAGTTCAATCCCCAGTACCCCCAAAAAATACTGTTTCGATAGGAAACTATGCATTGTCCATAGCTGGTCCTTCCCTATTATCTCATTCTGTTCTATAAAAGCTGTCTTACAATTCTAGAAACTATACATAGTCAATAGCAAAGACAATTCTTGTCCATGGATATACAAATTTTGTCCCATGCAGGCTCAATCAATGTACTTTCCCCAATGAGGAAAAGCCTGGTTTTGTCCCTATGGTCTATATGACAATTCTGGTAAATAAAAAAGATGTTGGCCATTAACCTTGTGGCTACTGTGCTCTGTCTTTCACGGTGGTCCCCTCTCACCCTGTGGAGCATACTTCTTTTCCTATTTTAATTGGTCTGCACTTGCTCTACAGAGCATATTTCTTTTCCCACCTTTAATAAATGTAAAACTTCACTACCTCTTTTGCTTGTTTTGTCCCATTCTTTGTTCAGGACAACAAGAAACTGTAAAGAATCTCTAGAAGGACCTGACAGCACTCCAGAACTCACTAACAATGGGAAATCTGTTCCCATGAGATGATTCCTTCTGCTTAGGAGCTGATCTCCTCTTGGGGTGGTCTGTCTGTAGAGGCTCTGCTGAAATCCAGCGTGACTTCAGGGCAGTAACTGGAGACTTCTAGATGCTGCTCCAGAACAAATGTTACAAAGATTGCACTTGAATATTCCTGCAAATCTTGAAAATACCTTTTCTCCATGTCCCCAGTCTTGAAGAAGGATGAGGTAAGTTGGGTAAATTTAGGGCTATAAACCAGCATTTACACAGACACTCTTTAAGTGATTAATATTCCTATGGCAGAACTGAGCAGAAATCTGACCTTAAATTTAAGGTAATAAAGAAGATAGACGAGAAATGAAGGCAGACATTTTAAGGTTTATTCTGCTGTTAATTACTCATTGGCCATCTGTAAATCTGAGTGAAGAATCAGTAATTTCTATCAAAAACAGCTATCAAGTCCTAGACTGTAGTCTCACTTTCTGTAGCTCAGGATATATAAGCTTCAGTCATCTGGTAAGTGTGTGTTGTGTGTGTGTGTGTGGGGGGGGGGTTTGTCTCAGGATAGGACCCAGGGCCTCTTGTAGGCTAAAAACACACTCCCTCACTGAGCTATACCTCCAGCCCTGGCCTTATGTTGAGTCTCATATTTTTGTTTTACTTCCATGAATATATACATAATGAAATATTTTTCTCCTGTTAATCTGATTCATGTCAATTTAATTCACAACTCAGCCAACAAACCCAGAAGGGTGGAGGGAAGTAATTTTACCTCCCCTACAGATATCTGTAGGAATGTCAGAAATGATCTTGGACTATCTCCGCATTGTGTAGTTAAGAATTCAATGCCCAGATATGATAAGCAAAGTGACATTGGGCATCATAGCAAGGTAGGTCTGACCTAGGGTTGGAATTTCTTCTTTGAGACTCAGATTCTAAGTTGTGTTCTTGATCACCATATATATTACATGGCCAGACCCTCCCTATTCCTCTCCCTGCTCTTCCCCACACATAGGTGTTACCCTCCAAACACTATGTACCCTAGTTAGGATCATGAATATCTTGAAGTAAATATGGGGCCTTGTTCCACTTTACATCTGTAGTACCTAAGACCTTTCCATTGGCATATGGAGTGTGTTTAACACCTTATGAAATAAACTGTAGTGATGTTTAAGACTTCTCTCTAAAAGTTCAGTACTTGAGTCTTCTGAAACAAACTGACAATAGATTAACAGAAGAAAAGGCATACAAATTTATTTAATGTGGATGGGGAAGATCTCAAAAGAGTGATATCTAATAACTGTGAGTGAGGTTCAAATGGTTATACATTCTTCTTTATATGGGAGAGGAAAGTGGGGGATGTAGGTAATTTTGTGAAGTAAATAATTTTAAGGAAGATGAATGGACTGCAGACAGAAATTAGCTTGTAAATGATTCCCTTTGGAATCTGAATGAGACCGAGACAAACATTATCTTGTGACAAAGTCCATCCAAGCGTGTTTACATTCCTTAGTCTTCTTTCCTGAGATAAATAATGAAATTTCCATGAGGGCATGGAAAACAATTTTGTTTTCTTTGGCAGGTCTTAAGACAGAAAAGGGAAAATCAAAGTAAAGCCCTCTTTCAGAATCTGCTGATATCCAAGAGCTTTTAATTTAAAATAATCAAGATCCTAGGGTACCATATTTTGTGGCAACATTCCTTGGCCTGCTTCAGAAAGAATATATAAGTGAGTAATGGCAAGGAATGATGGCTCACATTTGTTGAACATTTGCTATATGCCCACAAATTCATTTCACTACCACATATAAACCTCCCAGAAACTCCACACAGATGCTATTGTTAATATTGCCACTTTACTGATGAGGAAACTGAGGCTCACAGAGATTGAAAAACTTGTCCCAAGTTACAGAGAGAATGTGGCAGAACTGTCGCTGACTAGCAAGAATCATTGCTTTAATGATAATGGAAACTAAAACTAAAGCAGCAGTATGAATTTACAGGCCAAAGCTTAAATTGGAAAGTAAGAGAAAATAAAGGGGAGTGCAACTCTGACAAAGATCAGGCTGATCTCTTAACAAAGGAAAATAAGAAAAGATAGGAAAAAGACTTCAGTGTGAGAAATGGAAGGGCCACAGGTCTGAAGAGGTGGGCTAATCACAAAAGAATGGAAGAACAGAGACCAGTTTTGTGTGGGGGGGTGTGATGAGCTGATGTCCCATTGATTATTATCTCAGTCCTGGTTTTATAGCTTTGGAGGAATCCTCATGGCTTGAGGTTCCCATGAAATGATTATCTTTGTTTGCAGTGCTCTTAGACCTGTGAGGCTCCACTTTTCCTGGGAACCAGGTCACTGCAGGTTTAGGACAATGGTTAGAGATTTCCAAGCATTGCTCCACGGAGAGGTTCTGGAAGTGGACATTATAGAAGCTGGCATTAGATGCCCCTAAAAATCCTGAGAATTATTTTAGTTATTCTTATCTTAGTGTCCTCAGTCTTGAAGGGGGATGAGGTAGGCTAGGTATACTTAGGGCTAGTAAATCCTATTTTGTCAAGTTTTCCTACATGATTAACATAGCTATATTCAAAGCATTAGTGGACTAGCGGATACAAAATGAAGGTCAAGCTTTCTTCTACTTTTAGTTACCTATTGCAACCTATCTGTTGGCCCAAGTGAAGAGCTACAGTTTTTAGCAAAAACTGCTTTTAAGTTCCTGATTGCCTCAGAAGAAAACAGAAATTGTGTTTTTAATGAATAACAGGTTAAGGGCTCGGGAGTTTGTTCATCTCTATGATGACTTCAATGTCATGACTTGTCAGAATTGCCCCCGCCCCCCTGTATTAAACTCTTATCTGCCAGGGAGGCATTTCTCAAACTTGAATGTATATGGGAATAGAGTGGGACATGGAAATGTTATTTCTAACAAGATCTTAGGAGATGATGGGTCCCCAGATCACTACTGCTCTAGGCTCTGTGAGCTTATGGTGGATAAAATCAACAACACTAGGCAGCAAACATAAGAATAAATGCTAGTTGAACCTTAAACACTGAGGGTAATCCTGTACATTTTTCATTTTTACTAAGGAACCATAAGCAACTCCTTCATTGTTTACTAAGCATATGATAGGATTGAGGTAGAATGTGGAATCAAAGGAAGGAATATATGCTAGCATTATTAGAATATTTTATGAAGTAGAAAAAATGTAAAAAGTTAACTACTTCTGTACAGAATTACACATTCAATATGGGGCGGTTTCTAAATCAGAACATTATATAATTGTGTGTTCTCAGAAAATGAAGCAGAGCAATGAGAAAGGAAAATCCTACTTAAAAACTCTCTTACCTTCCTTCCTCTTTCTCTTTTTTTTTTCTCTCTCTCTCTCTCTTTCTTTCATTCTTTCTTTTTTCTTCCCCCCACCCAGGGATTGAACACAGGGCTTTCACACTGATGGATAGCCCAACACCCCCTCCCCTTTCTTTGAGTCAGGGTTTCACTAAGTCACTGAATTGCCCAGGCTAGGTTTGAATTTTTGATCCTTGTTCCTCAGCTTCCCAGAGTGCTGGAATTACAGGTGTGTGCCACCGTGCGCAAGAGAAACTCCTTTTTCTAACCAAGCCTGTGCCAACCAGGTGGGAACTGATAGTGGTGCTAGTGGTGGTGTGCCTGCAGGGGTCTTTAGGAGAAGTAAAGGCACTGTTTACCAGGCCATGCCTTTTGTTTACTTATTTATTGTGATACTGGGGATTGAACCCAAGGTCTTTGCACTGAATTACATCCTCATTCTATCATTCCCCCTTTCTGAGACAGGATTGAAAAATATCTAGGCTGGGCTCAAAGTCGAGATCCTTCAGCCTCAGTTTCCTTAGTAGCTGGGATTACAAGTGTGGGCCACCACACCCACTAGCCCAAGCCTTTTTTAGGGACATCATTATCAGTTGCTGCTCTGCTAATCAATACTCCTTGTCTTTCTTAGTTTAAGGTAAATGAGAATGCTAGATTTGAAATCAAACAAATGCTACAAGAGTCCTTTAAACAAGCATCGACAATAGTCAAGGAGGAACTTTTGATTGAGGTAGAATAGAAGAAACAAAGATAGGCAGAAAGGAGAAAGAAACTCAAATTTTTTGTTCCCCTTATTGTGTTAACACGTTGAATGAGAGTCCTCTCAGCTCTGTGTATAGACGTGCTGATCCCTCGGAGAGTCTATTACAAGGTTCTTTAGCCCTAAATTGACTTAGCTTATTTCATCCCCTTTCAAGACTGAGGGCACCAAGAGAAGAGTGACTGAAATAATTTTCAGGGAGACTCAATAGCCAGATTTTGCAACTTGCAGTTCCAGAACCCATGGAGCAATGCCCAGAAGTCTCCAGTCATTGTTCTAAACCTGAAATCACCTGGAATTCCAGGAAAAGCAGAGCCTCACAGACCACTCCATGTTGAGGTCACCCCCCCCCACCCCCAAGCAAGAGCAGTTACCCTGTGATGGGAACCAAGGCAGTACCTTCTCTTAAGCAAGGACAATCATCTCATGGGAAGTGAATGGGCCCTCAATCTGTGAGGATTCCTCCAGAGCAATGGAAACCATAACTGAGATCATCATCAATACACTATAGCCAATCTCAGCTAATCCTTAAAAGCTGGCCTCCTGCCAGTCTGAACCCCTGCTTTAGAGTGAGACCCCTCCAGTTTCTCTAGCTGGGGTCTTTTCCTATTCTGACCTATCTATGCCTCACACTCCTCCTCACACTCATGACATGAGTCAAGAGCCTACTCAGCAGGCTGAGTTGAGACCCCCACCTCCTATTTGAGGGAACTCCTTGGACCCTGTTCAGTGACATGCTGGGAGTCAGTATAGTACTTTGAGTTTCTATCACTGTAACAAAGTACCTGAGCTAATTAATGTAAGAGGAAGAAAGGTTTATTTTGGTTCACAGATTTAGAAATTTTAGTCCATAGTCATTGACCTATTGCTTTTGGGCTTGTGGCAAGGAAGCACATCATGATGGAATTGTGTAACAAAGAAAGCTGCCTGCTTCGTGGTGGCTGAGAACCAAAAGAGAGAGCAAGGGGCTGAGTTCTCAACATCCCCTTCATGGTCACACCCACAGTGACCTAACATCCTCCCACAAAACCCTACCTCTTAAAGTTTCTACTGCCTTCCAGTAGTGCCATGGATGAGGGACAAAGCCTTGAACACCGGGGCTTTTAGGGGATACTCATCCAAACCATGATGGGCCATTTAAAGGAATGGCTCTCAAGTGTAACTGCAAAATCACATTTACCTGGGGAGTTCCTGGAAATCTCAGTGCCCAGACCATATAGCCCAGGCAAATTACAACAGAATTGCCTCAATTGCAACCAAGAATTGACATTTTTGAAGCTTCTTTGGTGATTCCAATGTGTAGCCAAGTTTAAGAATTGATGTTCTATGAAGCACTTGTGAAATTTTAAATTGTGTAGAATTTCCCTGAGGATTATGTTAAAGTACAGATTTGGGTTCAGTAAGTCTGGGATGGGCCTGTGATTCTGCATGTCCAGTGACCTCCCAGATAAAACCAATGCTTCAAGGTACCTCGGATATAAGAAAAGCAGCTCAAATGACTGGCAAAGTTGTGGTGCATGGAATGCAAAGACCTCCTACTGCTAAGATCTGTTCACTTCTCTTTGCTCATGGTCTTAGCAAGCAGCAGATAACATCAGGAGAATGTCTGTTATTCAGTCCCCACTGATACTGTTAATATCCTGTTTCTGGCTAGGAGTTACAGAAGCTTTATAAGGAGTGAAAGATGCTCCAGAAACTGAGCTGAAATTCTAATTTCTCTTATGTAGCATCAGGACATGAAATGCTCCAGGGTTTCCTAGCCATGCCCCTCTGGACAGACTTGGATTTGAGGAAACCTCAGCAATCCTATGTTTATCTTTCTGCAGTATAATCAGTTTTCAGGGGACAGGATATTGTTGGGGTTAGAAAACAATACCATGTTGTATGGTGCTTCGACATGCCAAGTACTTTGAACCAAAGAAGCTGCCTCAGAACCAAGGTGTTTGATCTCCTTTTGCCCTCCCCTTCTCTTGTCCCTCTGTCACTCCTGAAGCACATGAAGGGGATTTTCCTGAAGTTCCCCTGTCTACCTAAAGGCCAGATCTTCCAGAAGATTAACTCATAGGAAGAAGGCTAGAGCTGTCAGCACACCTAGAGCCCAGGCAAACTTTGTTCTTTGGACCTAATCATCTTTGTGACTCTCTTGTGCTTGAGTGTTAATGAATTTATATGCCTTTTTCCTGTTGTTCTTTCTATTGTCAGTTTGTTTTACAGTCTCAGATCAAAGTGCCAGGAAACTTGGTCTCTGGTGATATCTCTTTTTTCCTCCATTAATTAAGTTTATTGGTACAATTTAGACATACATAATGATCACATTTACCGTATGGAATTTGTACCTGTACATGATCTATCTTGATTCATATTTTTCCCATTCCCCTCCCCTTCCTTCTACCCCTCTTCCCCTTCTTATTACAAGAGCTTTGTTTCCATTTTCTTTCTATTTTTGTTTTTTTCTTTTCCTGTACTTCCTTTTCCTCTCCTGTCCCTCCCTTGTGCCCCTTCTCATTTGAATATTTTCTTCCTATTTCACAATATCTATTATACAGAGATATTGGTCCTTATTTACCCTTTCAGTTTCTAACACTGGAGAATCAATGCTCTATTTATACGTGTGTCTGATTTATTTCACTTAAGAGTATGGTCTCTATGTGTATACATTTAGCTGTCCATGTCTCAAATTTATCCTTCTTTATGGATAAATAGTACTCTATTGTATAAAGCACCTTCTTACTAGGCCCTCACACCAGGTGAGGGTGGAAATAGCTCCCTCACACCTCATTTATAAAGTCACTCATACCCTTCCAAAGCCCTTACCTCTTAATACTATCACGTTGGCAATTAAGTTTCAATGTATCAATTTGAGGGGCAGCATTCAGACCACAGCAAGTCAATCTGAATCATTTCACCACTAGATGCATATTGCTGTCTGAGCCTAAGTTCCACAAGCATCAGAAATATTGAAGTTAGAAGCATTATCTGCATTCTTAGGCTAATTTTGTGGCCTCTCCTCATTGCCTTGAGATTTTTGAGGGCCAGATGGAAAAAATGAGATTTAACTCTTGGAGTCCGCTCTGTTAAAATAAATTAAAACGGAGATCAGGCCTGAAGAACCACAGAGCAGACAAAGTCAGTCAGGCCTCATAAGTGACCTTACCCTTGCCTGATTTGAAAACTTAGGTGAAAATTAACGTGGATTATTTCTTGTAAATGCCGATAGTGAGAAAAATAAAACATAAGGATAACTAATCAGAAGCTACAACTGGCTTACATAACTTAGGGACTTCTTTAGCAGGACAGACAAATAAGGCGACTCTATAACTGTAACCAATGAAACATTTTCTCCGCTTTACTCTCATTTTCATCTTCTAAAGCTCTCTCTTTGTGTTCTCTTGGTAGAGCCCTGGACCACTTCTAGTTTACAGCTACTTGATTCATGAAATTATTTGCTCAAATAAAGCCTTTAAAATTATATTGTGCTTCAATTTACTTTTAATGGCTCTTAACCTTTATATTTATGTCTCATGCAAAGCACCTCCACTCCCACACTTGAGACAGGGTCTCTCTTTGTAGCCCAGGCTGGCCTCAAATTACCAATCCTCCTATCTCATTATGAGACTGTGTGACAAAGAAAGTTGCCCAGCTTCTACCCCTAAATTAATAATCTTAATATTCTATTACCATGTTCATTTTGTATTTCATGAGTGCTGTTGAAAGAATATATTTGAGTCATTATATTTTATTTTCATGGTTAAAAAGACATCTATACTTAGAATAGTAATGTAAATTCAGCATAGATATTTTCTTGCTCTTAATTCAGTCACTTATTAATAGATTCCTTGTAACCTATAGAATTTAGCCCTATACAGTTCCAGTTGGAAATATAGATTATATTGCTAGCACCCATTTTCATGTGGTTGATGAATGGATTCCATCAAATTGTACACTTTTCAATGAGTTTGTTTTCTGTCATGCTGTGTTTGTATGAGGACATAGTATTTGAATTCATTACAAAATTTGTTCTCTTAAAAGAACTAGAAATAAAAATTCTGATGCCTTAGAGCTGCAGGAGTTAAGTTAGAAAAAGTTACACAAGTAGCTCAGATGTTAGCCTTACAGGTCTTCACATAGAATATAGTGAACCTTTGATTTTCAAACACCATTTGTGATGAAAGGATCCTGAACTACTGTAAGACTAATGGAGTCTATCAAAGCATCAAACATTTACATTTGTAAAATACCTAGGAAGGCAACTTAGGGCATAACTGCTAAAGAAGGAGTTCTAGAGTCCATAAGCTTCCTCCAGCACTGTTTTAAATAATATCTTTGAGGTATCAAAATTTGGAGCCATTGTTCTCTGTCCCAAGTGTTTTCTGGATTAAACAGAAATTTTCCAGACCAGATCAGAAGTAATTTTTATTAGTTCTTCATCTTGAGAGATAGTTGCCAGAAATTGGCTAATATTAACATTTTAAAATTTAGTCTTGCAAGTTTTTAGCCCAATGAAATGCAAAATGATCAGAAATGTATAACTTATGGAGAGTTAAATCTTATTTTCATTTCTGTGACTATCCTTTTGCAATTTGTTATGTAGCCACAGGAGTCAGGGTTACATATTAAACCAAGCCCTCTAGGGAACTGATGCTGCTCTCAGATAAAAAGCTTCTTCTTTTGGTAGTCCTCTAAAGAAGCAAAACTTGGAAGAATGTTTGCAAAGACAAAGAATAGTTGAAGGCATATTAAAATGGATTTTTATAAGTCAGATATAAAAGACTAAGGCTTTTTCTTTTAGGTTTTTAATGAGAGTACAGTTGTGCATTGGAGTTTACATTCATCTTCAGGAGTAAGTCCATGTACACAACATATTTTCATTTTTTAAATTCCCCTTCCCCTCCCCACCCACATCCCTGCCTCTGTCCCTAGACCCCCTTTACTCATTTTCATAATTATTACCATTATTATTTTTTCCCATTAATTTTATTGGTACATTTTAGGTATAAAATACAGTTACATTCATCATTGGGATCTTGCACCTTTACATGATGTATCTTGGTTCTTATTTTTTTCCCCTTGCCCTGCCCTCCCTTCACTCCCTCCACCCTTCCTTATTTGCAAAGACTTTGTTTCCATTTTTTTCCTTTTCTCATATTTTTTCTTTTCCCTTCTTTCCTTTCCCCTACCCCTTCCAATTCCCCTACTCCTTTAGACCTTTTCTTCCTATTAAATGATATCAATTATACATTTTTAAATTACAATATCAAAATTTAGATGACATTACCGCAGATTATACAGAATTTAAAAGGATATCAAAAGCAGATTACAAAAATCTTTTTTGAAATAAATTTGACAACTTCTAAGAAGTATCCTGGAAGACAAATTAATGAAACAAACTCTGGAGGAAATATAAAAATGGAATAGCACCTATTAAAGAAAGTATATTCCTAGCTTGAAAACTGACCTACGATACAACGACAAGCTCATATACATTGTAACTGGTAAATTATATCAAACATTTAAAGCAGAAAAAAGAAGGAACACTTCTCCCTTCATTTCAGGAAATCAACATTGTACTAATATTAAAACTAGATGAAGATAATAGAAGAAAAAAAGTATGAACATAGATAGAAATTTGTTTAACAAAACAAAGTATTAGAAGTCAGATCTGGCAGGATGTAGAAAGTGGTTTTATTATAGGGATGGCAGTATTGGTTCAGGATTGGAAGATCCACCCCCAAAAGTCATCATTTTAACAGAGGAAAGGAAAAAGCCATATGATCCTGGCAGTAGTTGCAGAAAAATATTGGACTAAATTCTACAGCTGTTCATGGTAAAAGCTACCAGGAGACTAGAAGTAGAACAGAACCTTCTCAACAGATCAAAGACATGTACTCCATACTTCCAGTGAGAATGCCTTATATGAATGGAGAAGATACAATGCTTTCTCCCTAAGATGGGTAACAAGGGCAGATATGCTTGCTCTTCATCTGTCCATTGAACTTTGAAACATAGACCCAAACCAAAATAGTCTGGCAATAAAATGACACAATTAGGATAGGATTGGCAAGGTAGAAGTAAAATCTTTATATGTAGATGAAATGATGATCTACAGAGAAAATACTGAGAAATCTCTAGGAGCCCCTAGAACTTGTATTTGAATTTAGCAGGATTAGAAAACACAAGGTATATATAAAAATTCAGGTCTGTGTATACTTGCTATAAATGAAGAATTGGATATTGAAATTTAAAAGCTTTGTAGGAGTACAAAGGACCTAGAAAAGTTAAAAACAAAAACAAAAACAGTGTTGGAAGACATTCAGTACCTAATTTTAAGACTTCTTCTAAAGCTACAGTAATCAAGGCAGTGTTGGTGTAAGGAAAGACATATAGATCAATGGAATACAACAGAGACTCTAGAAAGAGAACCACACATATATGATGCACTGAGTTTTGAAAGATTATTTAACATTAACATTTTATAGAACATAAACTCAATTCAAGAGCCGAGGAAGAGATAGCGTTTTCAGCAAATGGTGCAAGAACACCTGGTATCCATATGTAAAAAATTAACCTCAACCCTTTATTTCCATACATAAAAATAACTTGAAAGGATTTATGAACCTAAATATGAAAGCCTAAAAGTATAAAACTTTAAGAAGAAATTATAAGGGAAAATGTTCATGAATTTAGGGTAGGCAAGAATTTCCTAGGATATAAAAACCATGATGTATAAAAGAAAAAATTGTTAAATGAGATTCCATCAAAATTTAGAAGCTTAAATGACATCATTAAAATGAAAAGTAGCCCTTAAACAGACCATATTTATAATGCATATAATTAAAAAGTAGACACAAGAAGATGATAGATAGCCAGTACAGCACAAGGAAAGGTGTGCAACACTAGAATCAGAAAAATAACAAGGTTAAATTATACACTCATTAGGGAGATGAAGTTAAAAATTTTACAAGAGCAAATGTCAGCTTAGGTGTAAACCATTTAGAACTGTGTAATACTGCTAATGTGAATGTAAAATGACAAAACCATTTTTGGAAAACAATATAGAAATTTCTTGTATGTATTACTGTTAAGAACCAACCGTTCTGTTAAGTTTTTACTTAAGAGGAATGAAAACACATGTTCACAATCGATTTTTACATACAAGTTGACTATCGCTTATCTGAAATTCTTGGGACTAGGAGTGTTTCAGATTTTGGTTTGAAATCCATTGATCTGCAAAGAGGATAGCTATTCCTGCTTTTTTTCAGGTTCCTGTCACATGGAGTATTGTTTTCCACTCTTTAACATTCAGTCTATGAGTTTCTTTTTAAATTAATTGTGGTTTTTGTATGCAGCATATTGTTGGATCTTGCTTCTTGACCCATTCTGCCAGTCTATTTCTTTTGATTGGTGAATTGAGACCATTAACATTGATGGTTATAACAGATACATATTGACTTATCATTGTCATGACTTTTTCTTTTTGTTGGATTCTCCCCCTTTGTGTTTAATTTCTTGTCGCACCCAATGGATTCATTCTGCTGGGCTTCCTGGGGTTGTGATCCTCACTGTCTTTTCCTAGGATATTGTCTAAAATTTTTTGGAGTGCTGGTTTGGTATTCATGAAGTTCCTAAGGTGCTCTTTGTCATGAAAGTATCTTATTTCTCCATCAATTTTGAAAGATAGTTTTGCAGGGTACATCAATCTGGGTTGGAGGCTGTTTTCCTTTAGGGCTTGGAATACATCACTCCAAGCTATTCTTGCCTTGAGGGTTTGCATTGAGAAGTCTGCTGTGATTCTGATGGGCTTTCCTTTGTATGTGATTTGTTTCTTTTCTCTAACTGCTTGTAGAATTTTGTTCTTCTCTTGGGTTTCTGGAATCTTTACTATTATATGCCTAGGTGTAGATGTTTTTTGATCAAGGCTATTTGGAGTCTATATGCCTCACTTATCTGTATGTCAAGTTCTTTTTCCCTGCTTGGGAAGTTTTCTGCCATCACTTCTGTGAACAGTTTTTTTAATGTCATCTGCACTCTCTCCTGTTTCTTCATTGACTCTGATCAGTCTTACGGTATTTTGCCTTGCATCGTCTAGCAGCTGCTGGATTGATTTCTCGTAGTCCCTTACAATTTTGAAGGAATTTTTCTTTTCCTGGTCACTAATTGCAATCTTGTCCTCTATATCTGAGATTCTGTCCTCACATTGGCTCATTCTGCTGTGTAAACTTTCGATGGAGTTTTTAATCTCCTGGAAATCTGTTTGTATCTGTTTCATGGATTCCATTTGTTTCCTATGCTGGGATTCCATCATGTTCCTCTGCTCCTCTGTTTTTTTTCTGTGTCCTCTCTGGATTTAGTAATCATGTCTTGCACTATGGGCACAATCTCTGCTGTTATGTGAGAAATTATTTCTGATTTCATTTTTTTCCAGATCCTTTTTTGTTGCCACTTCAGAGAGTCCAGGTGGTTGAGTATCAGTGTTCCATCTCATTTCCCTTTGGGGTTGCCTTAGGTGATCTGGAAGTCTGTTTCTGAGACTTGTTTACATGTCTTCTCATTTTGATGGGGGGGTGCGGTGTTTGCTGTTGGCCCCCATGTGGCAGCTCACCTCCTCTGTGCTGGGGGTGGTGGTGGTACGGATGCCTAGAAGCCTCCTCCTGGGTGCTGCATGCAGCTCACCTCTGTGGCCACCATTATTATTTTTTAAGTTCATGTTTATGACATATAATGTTTACATCCATTATGGGTATTTGATACATGTTCATGACACATCTTAAATCTTTTCATGTCTGCTTCCCTTCTCCTCCTCCCCTCATCCTTGGTCTCTTGGACCCCTTCCCCTTTGCAAAAGATCTGTCTCCCTGTTTCTTTCATGAGTGCTTTATTTTGCTACTGACTTGTACTTTGCATTACTTAAATGAGAGAAACCATACAGCATTTAAGCTTATGTGTTTAATTTATTTCACCAAACATACATGTTTTCAGTACATAATAATTACATTTATCACAGGGAGTTGATAGATGTACATAACATAACTTAATTTTTTCTTGCCTTTCCCTTCCTTTCCTTCCCCATCCATTGTTTCCCTTCCCTTTTGCAAAAGATCTATCTCCCTGTTTCCTATCATCTATCTTCAATTTTGCTCTTTAATTTATTTATATTTTGTGTTTCTCATATAAAAGAAAACACATGATGTTAAGCTTGTGTGTCTGATTTGATTTACTTAATATTATGGTCTCAAGGTGCATCCATTATCCCACCAATGACTCAAGTCTAATAAATTACTTTAATCTTTTTCAGATTTTATATGTAGACAGTCACTGTGAATGATTAAAAAATTGAGACTATAATGTACATACAGATGAAATATGCACACTAGTGCTTCCAGCTTCTGGTGAGGGTAAACTAGATAAATAAGATCAAGATTCCTATTGAATATGTAAAGAGATTTTGCAAATTAATAAGAAAAAGATAGACAGTGTAAGGGAAAAATATGGCAACCACCTGAACAGGCACCTCCAAATTGAGGAAATTCAAATAGTATCACATGGAAAGGTGCTCAGTCTTATTAGTAATTAGGATAATGCAAATTAAAACCACAATGAGTTGCGACTACATACCCATTAGTGTAGTTAAAATAAAATATCTGGGCTGGGGTTGAAGCTCAATAGTAGAGTACTTGCCTGGCATATGCAAGGCTTTGGGTTTTATCCCTAGCACCTCCATCAATCAATCAATAACCCATCTGATATTATACATATATCATAATGGCAATTTTCAAATATACATACATGACATTGTCAAATAATATCTAGAATTTGCAGCAACCAGTATTCTCATGCACTCTTGATGAGAGTATACACTGTAAAATCGGTTTTGAATAATGTCTGACAGTAAGGCTGAAAATGTGTACAGAGTATGACCCAACAATCCCATCTTTGGATTTCTATATGCCACAGAAACACATGCTTACATGCTTCAGGAAATAGGCCCTAGTATGTTTCTAATGCCTGTTAGTAGAAGCTCCTAACAGGAACAACTCAATAACAGGACTGATAAACAAATGGAGATGATCCATACTATGGTATACTATAACATCACAAAAGTGAACAAGTTATATCTTCATATACTGCCATAAATAAATCTTAAATGCAAAAGGCTGAGCTTTAAACTGAGATAAATACTGTATGATCCCACTGCTTCATATTTTAAAAACATAGACCACATTAAGCAATTATTATTCAGTATAAAAGTCAGGACAGTGGTCACCCATAGGGGGTGGGTTGGGATTAAAATCAAGAAGAGACAGATGGAAGGCTTCTAGGGGGCAGATGCTATTGTCTGTTTGGATGTAGAGGAAAGACACACTGGGGTTTTTCAATAATTTGTTAAACTACATATTTATGTTTTATGACCATCGTGTGTGTTGTATGACAAGATGATACATTAAAGAAACATATATTACTGGTATTTCAGAAAGATGAGTTTATTTATGCCATAAATATTTAATGGACACCCACAGAATACCTGGGCCTCTGCTAGACATACTTCAGTTTAAACCAGGTGAGCCAAAAGAGAACAACTGAAGAATAAGGAAGTTTTACTTCTTTTATTCAGTTAGAGTTATCAATAAGGAGTATGACTAAAAAGTACCCACGTTAAAGATAAAAGGAACAGAAATGTGACTAGAGAGAGCCAAGAGAATGTAAATGGTCCTAGATGCTCTTAACATCTGGAAGGAACTTTATTCACTAATGAATTTCTTTCTAGGTTTCACTTCTATCCTTAAGCTTGTTTGAAAATTGCTTGACTTTTCTCTCTAGTTCTATGTGTTTTTTTCACATTGCCTATAAGATGTTTCCATCAATTTTCTTAAACTACTGACCAAGCATTTATAACATTTGTTATTTGGAGGAATATAAAAGAAATCAAATCCAATCATTTTGAAAGTTTCTGACTAAGTGTCGGAGCCTACGGGGTAAACACAAAAATCAAACTTGAGAACTTTTGACCTTCCTCTCACTGATGTGTGTTGAAAGCAATTACATGGATTTGTATTTCTGGCCTAGAAAAGAAGGGGGAAAACAAAATAAAAGAAAAACACTTGCCTGAAACTTAATTTCCTGCAAACAGCTTACTGTGCCCTTTTTCACAGCTCCCTACAACTGTAATTTATAACGTTGGGTGTGACAAGAGATTTTTCAGTGAAAGTTGTGACTCTGAATTAAGAAGTTTAGAACTCGAATCCTGAGCAAAAGAATACATCTTTCATGAGAATGTACTTGTACAACAGGCAATATAGCTGCTAGAAGAATACAGCATTATAATGAATCACAGTTTACTGAAATGTTATTGTGAGTAGCATACAAGGCTAAATTAGAATGCAAATCCTTGAATTGAAGCAAGCAAACACTTGTTTTACCATTGCAGCTAGGTAAGAGGGGCCGGTGATAAAACTTGGAATAGATTTTTATTGTCATGAGGACAATAAGTAGGGTATGATGACTATGATGAAAGTGTTCTCATCTCTCTGTTAAAATGCCCTCCTATATGCTACTTAAGTACATTTTAAAAACATGTTCTGGGAAGCTTAGATAGTAACTTCAAATCTTTTAAGAAAAGTATATCTACTATCCATACCAAGTATGTGAATCAACTATGGTTGTTAAAAGACCAGAGCTTTAAATTAGTTCTAGCATCAAAGGCCAAGATTAGTAGGAAATAGTCACTTTCTCCTAACTGGAAAAGAGGTATGCAGTTTAATGCTAAACAGTATAGAATGCCACTATTTGTCTCACGATTTGTTTGTATGTTACTGGAAACCATTTAGAAATGTATGTTCACTAGTTCCTGGCAAACCATTTTTCATCAAGGGAATGTTAATTAAGAAGAAGTATTGTTTGCTCTTTGGTTAAATATATGCAGATAGTGAAGGGTTTTTCCCCCCTGGGAACATGTAGCAATTTCAAACACATTAATCCCGTAGTTGCCCTAGCTTTCTTAGTCCAGTGACCTTAACTTCCACATCTACATAACAGTACCTGAAACATTTCTACTTCTAAAATTTGGATTCTGAGGTTCTGTTCTCAGTTCACAACCTCTTATGGCATGATTCTTTCATTCCCTTGCTCCTATGACAGGACTTTGTGGGTTTGGGCTTGAATGTGGGGGGTGTCATCACATTTTGACTCAGCATTCTGGGAAAAGACTGTGGAGAACATCTATTAAATAAGGAAGCACTGAAAGAGAAACAGATTCAGGATGACAAAATGATGAGATCAAATTTAGATACAAGTTTTTAAATATACCTATGAGACAATAGATATATCTAGGGTTCCGGAGAAATAACCAGTTTGAAACTATTGACATACAGATGACAATGAAGCAGTAACAATTGCCAAGGCCCTCTAGGAACAGAGTAAGAACCAAGAAAAGACAGGTCTCAGGGCTAATCTTTCAAAAACTCTAATATTTAAGAGTTGATTGAAAAAGGGAAGGAAACCAAGAGATGGAGGGAGCAGGGAGAGAAAGGAGGGGAAGGGAATAAAAAAGCATTAAATTGCGTTATGTAAAGTGTGCCAACTCCCCATCACTAATGTAATCATAATGTGCTGCAAGCACACACTAATAAAAATTTTAAAATAACTACTTAATATGGATTAGGAAATGAAGGATGAGACTAAAAACTTTATTACAAAAAAGAGTTGATTAAAAAGAGAAGGCCTGAAGAATGGGAAGAGATACATAGTGGACATAAACCAAGAAAGAGAATGCTTCAAAAAAAAGTGAAAGAGAAAAATAGTGTACTATAGAAGTAGGTGGAGATATGTCCCATTGGATTTAGCAGCGTGGAGATCACCAGTCATCTTGGTAACCACAATTTTGGTAATGGAGAAGGAGTTAATCAGAATGTGAAGAATAAGAGAAATGTGAAGAAATGAAAATAGAGCATTCTTTTGTGAAATTTGAGTGAGAAGGGGAAGAAAAAACAGGGCAACAGTTTCATGCATAAATTGGATAGAGTGAGGAATTTTTACTTGGATAAGGTTTGAGCAAGTTTGAAGACTAATGAAGAGAGAGAAAGACCTGGCATCCACAGTGTGGGGGAGAACTGGGGCTTAGAGGCTTTTTTTTTTTTGAGACAGGGTCTCACTATGGAGTTCAGGCTGGCCTCCAACTCACTATGTATCCCAAGCTGGCCTCATACTCTCAGTGATCCTCCTGCCTCAGCCTCCCAACTGCTGGAAGAGGAACTTTTCTAGGGTAAATTTTGTAGTATGCATTCAGTTAAATTTCTTTCCAATATTTTCTATTTTCTCTTTGAAGTTAAAGGAAAAATTATTTGGTGAGTTACTGGTGGAGCTAGAAGGCTCTAGCTCCATTTCCTTGTCATCCCCTCAGCCCTCCCCTTCTCCAGGAAGCAACATTCTTCCCAGATAGGCTTTTCCCATAGTCCCAAAATGGGGTAGGAGCTCCAGGCTTCATATTTGCGTATTACTGAGTCCATAGGAAAAGAGGTTTTGTGTTTTAGAGTTTTCATAAAAGTCCTGAGATTTATGGAGATTGTGTGTGTGGGGGGGGGGGTAGTAGGGAGATGTTGGCCAAAGGTTACAAACTTTCAGCTATAAAACTATGATAAATAGGGGCCAGGGATATAGCTCAGTGGTTCTGCTACCTGCCTCGCAAGCTCAAGGACCTGAATTCATTTCCCGGTACCAAAAAACAAACAAACAAAACTATGATAAATAAATTGTGGATATCTAAGATACAGCATAGTGATCACAGTTAATAACACCTGTACTGTATTTTTGAGGGGGCAAGGTCTTGTAACCCCAAGTGGCCTTGAACTCACAACCTCCTGCCTCAGTCACCCAAGTGCTTGAATTATAGGTATGCACCACCACACTCAGCTACTTGTACTGTATTCTATATGTAAAATTTATTAAGAGAGTAAATATTAATTTTCCTCACTCTTCCCACACATAATGGTAACTATGTGAGGTGACTGATGTGTTAATTAGATTATAGTTATTTTCATGTATATGTATGTGTATGAAATCATCACATTGTACAGTTCAAATATATGCAGCTTTTTACTTAAACCTTAATAAAGCTGGGGAAAATTTTAGAAATGAAGATGAATTTCTTGTAGACAGTATGTGGTTGGATCTTGATTTGCTTAACCCAATCTGACAATTTCTGTCTAATTGGACTGATTAGACCATTTACATTTAATGTAATTACTTTCATATTTGAGATTAACTCTATTAGCTTCCTATTTGCTTTATATTTGTTTTCCTTGTTTTCTGTGGCTATTCCCTCCCTTTTCAGAAGCCTAATATCATTATTTTACGTAAAATTTGAAATATTAACTAAAATGTCTTTTATTAATAATAGAACAATAATAAAAATAGAAATACAATATTTGAAAATATAAAAGTAACCAAGAGCAAAACTTAGAGTAATAATACATCTATGAAATACTAGATGTAGGTTATGGGAAACAGGTGTAAGATAGTCTATACTGAGCTAATTCCCATATTTCATAGATAGTGTCAATAAAAATTATATTGATTTAATCAATCAAGAATATCAATTAGAATTATAAATATCATCACTAAAACTAAAAATAAAAACAATTAAGAGTCCTATTGTGGAGTAGCACTGAATGGTTATATGGGTTGAAGAAAAGATCATTCTTTTTCTTCTTAAGTCCTCTTATATTCTTCACCTTTTTACTACATAAATGCCTTAGGTTAATTGTTCTTAAATGAAAAATAGACAGGTAGCAGGGTTAACTGGCTCAGAAATATTAGTGGCATTTTCAGCTCATATAAGGGCCTTTCTAAAATTCTTATCTTCTAGAAAAGTGGAAGGGAACTCCACATTGGGAAGTGGAGATAAGATATACCTCCATGACCTGAGGGTTCTCTAGGATAAGCTTTCTTCTACTGGGTTGATGAAGGAGGACCATCTAACAGAAATGGAGCTCATTGGCCATTCCCATCAATCAAATGATTCATTAACCATGCAGTAACATAATTTGGGTGTTTAGGTTCACTTATTACTTTATGCTGGGAGGAGTTGTACTTTTTACTTTTATCCTTAATTATAATTTAGTGTCTTCCTCATAAGTGATTGTATTACTTAAGATTTATAAGCTATGTCTAATTAATCTTTCTTACTCTCACATCTCTACTCCCCCAATTATTATCATTATCCCACCACCATTCAATATAACTTTTCTATGAGAACCTCTACCATTTTAGATGGTAAAACACTACTATCTATTTGGTCAAAGTATAGTTGTGAGGCAGATAATGTACATATATAAGAATAACTATACCAGTGTCCATGAAAATCTAAATTTGCAAAGCAAAAGAAAATTTCAGTATGTTAATAGTTTCTGCATTATATATCTTAGCAGAGTTTAACTTTACTCTTTACTCATCTCTTTCACTTTATGAGTATCTGAGTAGTTCATAAGGTAACCATGGTTACTGAGCTAAAACTCCTTTTGTGTGTGAAGGCAGAGACTGAACATGCTTGAAGGGCTACTCATACCTCTACATCTTAAGGTTGTTTCACAAATTGGACTTGTCTTCACTGTTCTGCTTCAAATGGCTTTAGTCATTATTTGAAAGGCGTGTACTTCTTCATCTGAAGTACCTGCTGGTTCAGTACTTGTAACGCTTCCTTGATATCATATTTAGAGGAAAATCTCCTCCTGCCCCATTGTCTGATGTTTTACTCTCTGTGCAATTCATTTCCAAGTAAATAGCCTAAGAAGTGGTTTTATGAGCATTAAACAAGTAATTCTTTGGTACATTAACTTTGAAAGCATCAGATGATGGTGAGTCTGGAGAAAGAACAAATCTCAAGGTTGACATTTTCAACACTGGGGAAAAGAAGATATTTAGCTGAAGATGCTCTAAAGCGGGTAACTGGACATTCATTTAATAATGGCATAAACAACAATATAATTATTATTGAATGTCAATGTATTATGCAAGGGACATAAAGTTTCTCATTTATAATGCAACAGCTTTGTAAAGATTTTTATCAACCCAATTAAATAGCTCAACTAATAAGTACCAGAGGCTGTAGTCTGAGTCCAAACTTCTCCCCTCCACTTTGCCACTTACTCTCTACTTTTTAAAAAGCATTTACTGAATACCAATTTTTTATGCAAGGTCCTTTCTAGGATATTTTTAAAAACTTATCATTGAAATATTTTATCTATTATTTTCCTTTGTTAAGTTAGAGGTTTGCATTGCAGTGTTTCTTTTTCTTGTTTCTGAAATGTAGACAACAGCACATTGGAAATCAAAATTCCCTTCATGAGTGTTATGTGTTGTTACAATTATTGCTAAATTTAGAAATGCTCACCTTTAGTTTTATTATTTTTGAATCATACTATAGTTGAATTATGAATCCAGATGGAGATTATCTCAAAAGTATTCAATCCAACTTTCCAGAAAAATTCAAGAAACATTGAGGTATTAACACATTTTTGAAGAAAATATGATCAGATTCAGCCTGAATACATGAAGAAAGAAGAATTTTAGGATCTGAAAAAATCATTAAAGCATGTCCAAAACCTGAAAATCTTGAAAGCCAGTCTTCCCTTTGAAAGTGAAGTATTTTGAAGACATGAACTGGTGACAATCAAGCATCAACACTATTGTCCGACCACAGAGGACATATGTACTAAAGTAAAGCTCTAAAGGGTGCCAAAAGACATTATATATAAGGTAAGTGTAAACAAAGGTAATCCTCAAGGATTAATAAAAGGTCAAGAACTGTCAAGGCAATATTCACAAAGCACAAGAAATGTTGAATTTTCGTCAGCCTCTGAGACAAGCTGTTAGGATCAGAATCCTGTCAGAAAACTAGACCAGTGACAAAGTTTTCTTCTCTATTCAGTGTTCAACCTGGGACTTAAAACATCTGTCATTGAGACTTGTTAGCTGTTTTTGAGCTGTTTAAGTAGAGTGCAATTTAAAGAATTCCTTTCTCTCATATTTATTTATTTATTCGATCATTTTATCGGTGTGGACACAGGCCTATGTTTTTATACCTTAGGTTATAATTCAATAGTGCTTTATGTATTTCATTGTTCAAATTGTTCCTGATTTGGGCATTAGGAATATGCTCAAATTGACTTCTGAAACTGCAAAAACTTCACTTTGCTTTGAAAAAAGAAAAAGAAAGTACCGGTAGTAGCACTTGGAAAAAAAGGGAAAGCATTGGACTAGAAATCTCAGTTCTAGTCTCAGCTCTCCACCAACTAACTTTGTAACTTTGAGCCAATCACTTAGCCTCTTTGAATCGAAAAATCTAAGGCACTGGAGCTTAGTGGTTATGAGCAAGACTTGGAGGCAACTGTCTCTGCTCAAAGCCAAGGCTCTTCTGCTTTGTAGTTATGTTTAATTTGGCAAATCAGTTAACCCTCTGTGCCTCAGTATCCTCTTCTGGAAAGTAGGGGTGAAAGAAGTAACTACCCCACATAGTTGTTGCAAGGATTGAATTATATATTATATCTGATCAATGTAGGACTTTGTCAAGAGGATAATGTGGCCAATAAAATGTGTGTAACTTGACCATTTGAGGCACTGTGACATATGAGAAAGGGTTGTGAGAAAAATAAAACACTCTATCAAATCGCTGTTGCTGTTGTAATGAAGAATAAGAAACAATGGTACAGTGCTGTATATCAACAGTTCATTTTTCTTCAGATTGCTCCTTTCCCTATTTCCACATTTTTACTATTAACTACACCCCAGAATTTGGATCTCACCAGTGTATTAGTCACTTTTCTGTTGCTGGAACATAATACCTGAAACCACAACTTAAAAGAAGAGAGGTTTATTTTGGCTCTCAGTTTCAGAGGTTTCAGTCCATGGCTGGCTGGCTCCAAGGCAGAAATGGCATGGTGGGAGGGAATGGTAGAGAAAAGATGCTCAACTCATGACAGCTGGGGGCAGGAGGAACAGAGATAAAAATCAGAGATAAGAATATATCATACATCCTGCTCCCAGTGACTCCTCCCTCCAATCAGGCCCCACTTTCTAACAGCATATGAACTCATCAATGGATTAATCCACTGATGAGTATCGCACTCCACTGATCCAATCACTTTCCAAAAGCCCCACTTCTGAACACATGAGACTTTGGGGATACATTTCAGATCTAAACCATAACAACTAGTTTTTCCACTAATGCCCTTTTGCATTCCAGGATCCCATCAGTATACCACATTGCAGTACTCATCATATCTCCTAGTCTCTGGTTTGACAGTTTCTCAGACTTTTCTTGAGTTTTAAAGACTACTGGTCAGATATTGCATAGAATGCTTCTTAGTTTGGATTTGTCTGAAATTTTCTCATGATGTGGACTAGAGATAAAGACTGGAGAAAGAGAACCTCACAGATGTGAAGTTCCCTTCATCACAATACATCAGGGGATATGTATATTAACTTGACTTATCACTGGGATGCTAACCTGGATAACTTGGATAAAGTATATACACCTGGTTTTCCACTGTAAAGTTACCCCTTGTCCCTTTTCATACTCTCTTCATTATAATGAGTCACTAAACCTAGTCTATACTGAGGCAAGAAGGGAATTAAATTCTACCACCCAGAGGGGAGTATCTAAATATTATATCAATATGGATGCATGGTTATATATTTTATACCTTAGGTTATAATCTAACACTACTTTCTTTTGTTGCTCCAGTGTTTTAGTTTTGGCCATTTGGGAGCATAGTCATGTTGGCTCCTGTGTAGCTTTCATCTATGCCCATCCTTTTTTCTATTTTCTTTAGTTTGAACACTTATTGGCTTTCTGGCACTACAAGATGCTCCAGGGTCATTTTGCCGCATCATATCCTCTTGGCTCCCAGCTCTAGAATAAGTTATTTCTTCAAGAAGCACACTTTTAAGTGGGGAATGGTAAATTCCTGAATCTTAACATCATGGGATCAACCTGGGGTCTGAGATCTGGGTCTGATTCCCTGCATCCTCATGATCCAATGGCTCTCTGAAAGTTCCACGTCTGAATACATGAGACTTTGAGGGTATATTTTAAAACCATAACAGAGATTATATGTGGTAATTAGTTTATTGTTAGCTAATGATCACTTCCCCTGCCCTCTATCTTATTTCTATAGGATAAATAAATAGCATTCACTCCCTACTGATGTAACTGACCAATGGAAAATGGACAGAATTGTCAGAGAGTGAATTCAAAGGCCTTGATTTGTCTTTCCCCATTTTGCTGTGAGTCTCTAACCCCTGCCATGAGGAGAATGTGCAAACATAGCCACTGCTCCTGAGATGGAGAGTGAGGCATGTATTCCAGATCTGCTCCAGCCACCCTGCACATCTGCAGCCTGAAACAGAAATGGAGTGGCCCTGTAAACTGTGGCCTGTAGATATTAGGTAAAGATGGCTCCATGAAAGAGACTTCCAATGTCAAGGACTTGTCCAAGAGCTTTCTATGGCCAGTGGAGCCCACCCTGCCCATTCTGATGCAGGCCAGAAATGCTGAGAAATTTATACCCTTGAGAGTAGCATTCAACAAATTACTAGCAGGGGTTGCTATATGATATTCAATTCCCTTATGCCATGGGTAGGATAATGTCAAGGCTCACATTTTCTACTGACTCCTGGAGGTTCCTAGTGAGTTGAGATTCAGCTTGCCTAAGGGATAACTTGCTTATTAATATAATTGTTGCTGTTTGTCTTTCCTTCTTTGTCTCACTTATCTACTCCTTTTCTGGCTTTTCTGGTCCAAGAGTCTGCTTTTTAGGAACCATACCAAGATAGCAAATGAGTTTGGTTCATCCTATTGACATGCCACTCAAGATGGTTGCCTGTCTCTAAAGGTGAACCAGGAAAAGAAACTGTAGGAACTGAGGGGAGGTTGGAAGAGGCCAGAGCAGAAACTCCCAGCCTCTTCAGGGTCTGGGCAACAGAAAAATTCATTAAAATCTACCATCCCCCAAACCAATACCCTCATACCCCACCCCACCTTAGAGCCAGCATTTGGCTTCTTCAAATATCTGCCATAGAGGTATCAACAATCAAGAAGCATTAGCCAGCGACACCATAATAGCCAAAGAAGATGACAGTAGCCATTCAAAGTAAAGAAGCACTTGTTTCTTTATCTGTAATTAGTTCTGAAAAATGAATGAAAAAAAAAACTGTGCCTCAGAACTGATTAAGTCCTCCTCACTAGTAGTAATCATTGTCTCAGATTAGACTTGTTTTGGTGGCAGTTAAGAGATGAGCTATAAATCAAATCTGAGATAGAAAGTGTAACCTGGTTTGGTCTTGAAGTAACTTAAAGCCACCAGAAGGCAATAGAATCTTCCAGGATATCCATTAAGTGATTCATTATTCACCAAGGGAGGAAGATATGACAGCACATGGTTGAAAGTAGTGATTGGAGCAAAAATAAATTCAGTCATATTTATACCCCATTTCTCAATAAATTGGTTATGGGAATGATTTCACAGATGAATAAAACTCAAGTGCTATGTTGGAGTAGTTTTAAATTCAAGAACAAAGTGTCTGGTGGAAGCTTATCTCATAATATTGAAACATAAATCTACCTCACTTCTTCCCATACACCATCCCAGAATGAAAGTCAAAACACTCGCCTGGGAAAGTGCCCACCATTACACAGGAAGTTCCTGTGATTAAACTTACATGCTGAAGAAAACTGCAGTATAGAGAAACAGTTCCTACAAAATACTCCTTATTTCATTGTGAGTTATTTCAAATCCTGAAGATCTGGAATGAAATCCTCTTGTAAAAAAAAAAATAAGTGAGTGTCAGTAAAGCTATTCAGAGTTCTTAACCCCATGTAAGAATATTAAGCCAAGAAAGTCTAGAATTATAGGGTTTAGTTGATTTAACCTTTCCACAGTCTCTGGAAGGAGAGAGGCATAATGGAGGATTGAAGGGGATGAACTTATCATACACTATACGGTAAGGTTTCATAAAGGTCTTTTCACAAAAAAGAATATTTTTTCTTCAAAACATGAAAAAAACAAGAAGAGAGAAAACGTTTCCAAAAGGATACAGCCATACTGATCTATAACACAAAATATTACTGCTGGGAAAAAAACCTCAGAATGATCTAGTCTAATTCTCAATATTTTACAAATCTAGATCTTGATGCCAAAGCAATCATTTTTTAAAATATGCTTTCTGTTATTTATTTATTTGGTACTGGGGATTGAACTCCAGACCTTGCCCTTGCCAGGTAGGTGGCGGCACCACTGAGCTAAATCCCTGGTCCAAGAGCAATCATTTTTATTACCCACTGTTATGGCTCATGTTTAGATATCCCCCCAAAGCTACATGCTTTTACAGAGGTGGCTGAATCTCAACTGTGTGCTTGATTCATGGTGGGATCAGGCCTGAGGGCTCTAGAATTAAGGGTGAGAGTGGTACCTGCCCTAAGTAGTCTGAATAAGATAAAAGGAGCAGAAAGACACTGTCAACGTCTCTTGTTGCTTTGCTACTGTCTGCCATGAACTGTTTCCCCTCTGCCATCCTGCCTTGGAGCAGCAGATTATGGACTAAAACCTCTACAAACTGTAAGCCAAATAAACCTTTCCTCCATTAACTTTGGGTGTCAGTATTTTGTCTCAGCAATGAGAGAAAAGTAACTAAGACACCCACCATACTGTCACTTCAGAGAAAACATATTCTTAAGAGTTATAGCCTTTGATCATGTAAGTAGAAATTCTCTGCCTTTGAGTCATTAGGAAAAATAAGGACAATGTCATTAGTGTGCATGAATCTTCTTTTGTGCAACCAGACTGCATGAACATTTTGTTTCCTAAAGATGAGAAATTTTACATTTCTTTATAGATTACACTCTAATTATTTTTATACAAACCAAATGAAGAGGAAAGGGTGTGTTTTATTTTATATTTGCTTTATTATTTCATTAAGTATATTGGTACATTTTAGGTATACATTATGATCACAGTCATCATTGGGAATGATGAATGATATATCTTGGTTCTTGTTTTTTCCCCATTACCCTTCCTTCCCTTCCACCCCTCCACCCGCTATTTACAAAAACTGTTTCCGTTTCTTCTTTCTCTTCTCATATTTTTTCCTTCCCTTCTTTTCTTTTCCCCACCCCCCTCCCTACTCCCATTCCCTTTTAGACCCTTTCTTCCTATTTTACATTATCTATTACACATTTTGGTTCTCATTTACAGTTGCAGTTTCTCACATCAGAGAAACTATTCAGTATTTACACATGTATGGCCTCAATATGCATCCACTTAGCTATAAATGTCTCTGGTTTCTCGTTCCTTATGGCTGAGTAGTACTTCATTTTATAAAAAAAACCACAGCTTCTTTATCCACTTTCCAGTTGATGGGCACTTGGGCTGTTGCCAAGCTTTAGCTATTACAAACTGTGCTGCTATAAACATGGGTGTGCATGTATTGCTGTAATATGATGCTTTAAAATGTTTTGGGAAGATACCCAGCAGGGGAATAGCTGGGTCAAATAGGACCTCTAATCTTAGTTCTTAGAGGAATCTCCATACTGATTTCCACAGTGGTTGCACCAGTTTACACTCCCACCAACAGTGGAGGAGGGTTCCTTTCTCCCCACAGTCCCACCAGCATTTGTTGTTGGTTGATTTTTTGATAGCAGCCATTCTTTCTGGAATGAGGTGAAATCTCAGGATTACTTTCATCTGCATCTCTTGAATGAACAGTGATATTGAACATTTTTTCATATGTTTATTTGCTGTTTCTACTTCTTTGTCTGAGAAATGTCTATTCCTTTCAGATGCCCATTTGTGGATTGGGTCTTTACATTTGGAGGTCTGATTTTTTAAAGTTCTTTATATATTCTAGATAGTAGTCCTTTGTCTGAGGAACAGTTGGAGAAAAATTTTTTTCCACATTGTAGGTTGTCTCTTCACTCTGTTGTTGGTTTCTCTTTCTGTGCAATAGCTTTTTAATAAGATTCCAGTTGTTGATTCTTTGTGCTAGTTCCTGTGTAATTGTGGTTTTGTTCATAAAATCTTTTCCTTCGCCGATGTCATCAAGAGTTCTATCTAACCTATCTTCCAGAAGGTTTAGTGTTTTCATTTTAATATTTAGATCTTTGTGGACCAGGGATTTAGCTCAGTGGTTCTGCCACCTGTTTTGCAAGCACAAGGTCACAAGTTCGATCCCCATTACCAAAAAAAAAAATTAGATCTTTGATCCATTTCAATTTTAGTTTAGTGCATGGTGAAAGATATGGGTCCCTTTTTAATCTTTGGCAAGTTGAAACCCAGTTTTTACAGCACCATTTAATAAAGAGGCAGTCTTTCCTCTAGTGAGGGTGTTTGGCTCCTTTGTCAAAGATGAGGTGGCTGAGTATGTCTGGAGTTGTTTCTGTGTCTTTTAGTCTGTTCCACTGATCCTTGGGTCTGTTTCTTTGCTAGTACCATGCTGTTTTTGTCACAGTAGCTTTGTAGTATAATTTCAAGTTTGGAATTGTGTACTCCCTACCTTGTCTTTGTTACCTAGAATTGTGTTTGCTATTCTAGGTCTCTTCTGGTTCAAAATTAATTTTTGGATTGTTTTCTCAAGGTCCATGGAGTATGCTGCTGGAATTTCAATTGGGATTGCATTGAATCTATATAGCAGTTTTGGAAGTATGGCCACTTTCACTATATTGGTTCTTTCTACCCATGAACAAGGAATGTCTTTCCATTTTCTGATATCCTCTTCCATCTCTTTTTTCAGAGTGCTATATTTTTCAGAGAAGAGGTCTTTGATTTCTTTTATTAGATTGATTCCTAGATATTTCATATTTTTGGATGCTATTATGAAAGGAATTTTTTCCTCAATTTCTCTCTCAGTGAGATTGTTGTTTGTGTACAAGAAAGTGATTGATTTTTGAGTGTTGACCTTGTAGCTAGCTAATTTGTTGAATGTGGTTAGTAAGTCTAGGAGTCTTTTGCCAGAGTGTTTGGGGTCTTCTATATAGAATATCATGTCATCTGCAAATAATGACAGTTTAACCTCTTCCTTTCCTATCTTTATTCCTTTTATTACTTTTTCTTTTCTAATTGCTGTTGCTAATGTTTTCAGGACTATATTGAACAGCAGTGGTGATGGTGGACATCCTTGTCTTGCTCCTGATTTTAGTGTGAAAGATTTCAGTTTTGACCATTTAATATGATGTTGGCTGTTGGTTTGTCATAAATGTGTTTTATTGGATTGAGATAAAGACCATCTATTCCAATTTTTTGTAGGGTTTTTATCATGAATGCATGTTGGATTTTGTCAAATGCTTTTTCTGCATCTATTGAGATGATCACATAGTTTCTGTCCTTGACTCTGTTAATAAAGTGTATCACATTTATTAATTTGTGTATGTTGAGCCATCCCTGCATCCCTGGGATGAATCCCACTTAGTCAGGGTGTATGATCTTCTTGATGATCCTCTGTACTCTGTTTGCCAATATCTTATTGAAGATTTTTACATCTATGTTTATTAGGGAGATTGGTCTGCAATTCTCTTTTTTGGTTGGGTCTTTCTTTGCTTTTGGGATCAAGGTAATTCTTGCTTCCAAGAATGAATTTGGGAGTATTACTTTCCTTTCAATTTCATTAAAGAGTTTGAGAAGTAGGGGGACTAGCTCTTCTCTAAATTTCTTGTAGAATTCAGCAGTAAACACATCAGGACCTGGGCTTTTCTTAGTTGGTAAATTTTTAATTAAGTTTTCAATTTCATTGATTGACATTGGGTTGTTTAGAATCTTTATATCTTCTTGGTTCAACTTTGGTAATTCATACGTATCTAGGAAACTGTCCATTTGTTCTGTGTTTTCCATCTTATTGAAGTACAGATTCTCAATGTAGGTATTGATGTTCTCTGCATTTCTGCTGAATCTGTTGTGATCTCACCCTTTTCATCCACAATTTTATGGATTTGAGCCTTTCCTTTTTCGATGAGGTTGGTGAAGGCTTTGTCGATTTTATTTATTCTTTCAGAGAACGAACTATTCAATTCGTTGATGTTTTGTATCATTCTCTTAGTCTTCTCTTAGCATTGATTTCTGCCCTAATCTTTATAATTTCCTCCCTTGTATGAGCTTTGGGTTTGGCTTCGTCTTGCTCTTCTTTTTCAAGGAACTTGAATGTCAGCATTAGGTTGTTTATTTAAGCTCACTCTGTTTTCCCAATACAGGCATTCACTCATATGAATTTCCCTCATAGGACTGCTTTCGTCATGGCCCATAAATTCTGCTATGTTATATTAGCATTATCATTTAATTGTAGAAACTGTAATTCCTTCTTTAATTTCACCTGTGATCTATTGGTTGTTCAGGAGGGTTTTATTCAACTTCCATGTGTTTGTGAAGCTCTTGTGGATTCTTTTGCTATTAATCTCCAATTGCATTGCAATACGATCTGACAATATAAAAGGAATAACTTCAATTCCTTTTCAATTACTTAAGCATTTTCTATGATCTAGCATGTGCCCTATTTTGGAAAATGACTCATGTGCAGCTAAGAAGAATGTGCATTCTGGTTTTGTGGGGTGGAACACTCTGTTGATATCTATTAAGTCCATTTTTTCCAAAGTTTGGTTCAGTTCTAGCATTTTGTTGTTGATTTTTTGTCTCTTTGATTTGTCTATTTGTGATAATGGTGTGCTGTAGTCCCCCCTAGTATTGTACTAGTGCTTGTTTGATTTTTCACGTCCATTAATATTTGCTTTATATAGTTGGGTGCTTTATATAGTATTTGGTGCATATATATTTATGATTGTCATCTCTTCCTCTTGGATTGTTCCCTTACAAGGATGTAGTGGCCTTATTTGTCTCTCTTAATAGTTTTTGTTTGAAGTCAACTTTTTCTGCGAATAGGATAGCTATCTCTGCTTTTTTCAGTTCCTGTCACATGGAGTACTGTTTTCCACTCTTTGACTTTCAGTCTATGAATTTCTTTTTGAATTAATGTGTTTCTTCTATGCAGCATATTGTTGGATCTTGTTCTTGATCCATTCTGCCAGTCTATTTCTTTTGATTGGTGAATTGGGGCCATTGACTTGGATGGTTATAACTAATATTTATTGACTTATCCTTGTCATGATATTTTCCTATGGTTGGCTCTTTTATTTATTTGTCTCCTCTTTCCATTTAATTTCTTGCCTTGTCTGCTGGCCTCATTATGTTGGGCTTCATGGAGTTGTCTCCCTCATTGTTTTTTTCTAGGATATTGTTTAGAATTTTTTGCAATGATGGCTTGGTATTCATGGACTTCCTCAGCTGTTCTTTGTTGTGAAAGTATCTTATTTCTCCATTAAAAAAGATAGTTTTGCAGAGTACATCAAGCTAGGTTGGAGGTTGTTTTCTTTTAGGGCTTGAAATACTTCACTTCAGGCTCTTCTTGAAGTGAAGTTTTGTGTTGAGAATTCTGCTGTGATTCTGATGGGCTTTCCTTTGTATGTGATTTGTTTCTTTGTTCTGTTTTCAATATTTTGTTCTTCAGGTGGGTTTCTGGAAATTGACTATTATATGCCTAGGTTTGGATTATTTTTAATCACAGCTAGTTGGTTTCCTCTATGCCTCACTTATCTGTATGTTAAATTATTTTCCCCTGTTTGGGCAGTTTTCTGCCATTACTTCTGTGAATAGTTTTTTTAATGCAGTTTTTTTAATGTACTATCTCCTGCTTTTTATTAACTGATCAGTCTTATGTTATTATTCTTTGTATCATCTAGTATCTGCTGGATTGTTTTCTTATGGTCCCTTGCTGTTTTCAAGAAATCATTCTTTTTGTGGTCACTAGCCACAATCCTGTTTTCTATATCTGATATCCTGTCCTCACATTGGGTCATTTTTCTGTGTATAGTTTCAGTGAAGTTTTTAATCTCCTGGATGTCTGCTTGAATCTGTTTTATGGATTCCATTTCTTTCATATGCTGGGCCTTCATGGATTCCATCACTTTCCTGAGCTGCTCTGTTTTTTTTTTTATCTGTGTCTGCTCTAGAGTTATTAATCATGTCTTCTACTATATTCACCATCTCTATTTTTTTTTGTTGTTTTTTTTTTTGTTTTCTGGTACCAGTGATGGAACTCGGGACCTTGTGCTTGGGAGGCAGGCAGGGGAACCACTGAGCTAAATCCCTAGGCCACCATCTCTGTTTTTAAATGAGAAATTCCATTTTTTCCAGATCCTTTTTCACTGCCAGTTTAAGGAGTCCAGATTTTTGAGTTTTGGGTTGTCCCGTCTCATTGCTGCCTAGATTTCCCTTTGGTGATCTGGAAATCTGGGTTTGTGTCTTGTTTAGGTGTCTTCTCATTTCTATTTTTTTGTTGTTGTTGATGTTTCTGGTTCAATTCCTGGGTTGCTGCTGGTAAAATGATTATTGCAAGTATCTTTCTTGCTAGTATTTAGAACTCTTAGGGAATGGCTACTTTCTGGATTGTCCAGTTGGCCCTTGGGCCTTGAGTCTGTAAAGGCTCTTAAGCAGTTGCAGTCCTGGCATGTCAGGAAAGACACTTGACTAGAACAATCATGTCACCTTGGCCAAAGTAATGCAATCAGCATCAACAACAGTCCAGAAAATAACAAACTGTGGCAGCTTCTATTCTGACACTTTTACCTGTATGAACTAGAACTGTGGCCACATATCAAAATTAAGGACCAGCCAGAAATATGTTTACAATAAATAAGCCCTTCAATATAGTGGCCTCACCTTCTGGGAAGAAGACTTAGAAGGAGTTGGGAGGGGACAGAGAGATAAAAGAAGAGAGAGGGGTTAGAAATAGGGCTAGAGGACACAGGAATATCATAAAAACCTTGAGAAACTGGAAAGACAAGAGGAAAAATGAGACAGAAGAAACAAATACAGAACAGAACAAACTAACAGCAATAGGAAAACTAGAAACTGTATTCTCTCTCCTATAAGAATAAGAACAATCAAGAGAAAGAGAAAAAGGAAAGAATAAAGAAGAGAAAAAATAGGGCAATAACAGGAACAAGAAAGGAGAGAAATAAAGGAGAGGAGAAGGAAAAAGAGAAAGAAAGAAAATTTTTTAAAAAGGGGAAAAAGGGAGTCCCCTTCAAAACATGTCTCTGCTGTCACTGGTAGACAACATGGACAGCAGCCTGCATATCCAAGTCAGATAATCTCAGCGAGCCCTCCATAGTCCGTCCACTGAGATTCAAGCTGGTTTCTGGCTTCAGAATCTGAATTGACCTCCTTGGTCTCCTATGGGTTTGAACTCTGCACAATTCTATTGCAAGTTGGATCTGTCCTTCCCCCGAAGCCAGTCCAGGTTCCAGTAGGAGGTGCTGATCCCACCAACTCACCAACCACCGTAGTCTGCTGCGTCTTCACTACAGTGTCTCTCTTAGTTTTCCTTGTGGGCTTCAACTTTCTGACTTCTGGGATTGAGATCTGGGACTTTTCCTCAGTTAGCAGTCTTCTTTATGTCTCTTGCCCAAATCTGCCCCTCTGTGGTCCTGTCTGCACAGCTCTTTCAGCCGCTGTGGCACCTTTTGTGTGTGTCCACTGACCCAGATCAAGGGGAAGGAGCAATGTTCCCTTCCTGTCACTAGCTGAGGCCCCATGCCCCCTCCCCATATCTGATCTCAGAGCAGAATGGATGTCTCCAGCCCTTTGTAGTCAAGGCCCTGGGTGGACCTGGGAGCAGAGTTTGGCTAGATTCAATTTCTACTTCACAACATAAATTCCTTCAATCTGTTGACCAGCTGCCAGCAGTCTACTGTGGCTGTTCGTCTCTTCCCTTCTTTCTCTCAGGGCAGCAAAGCAGCCCTGGGAGAAGGGGGAAAAAGGGGGTGAGGTGGGCGGACACCTCTGTCCAAATGATGGGTATGACCTGGTTGCTGTACACTTAGGGTATACTGGGTTTCTACTTTTCCGCTTAAATTCCCTCCCTCAGCCTGCTGACCAGTTGCCAATAGTCCCAGTCCACTGAGTCTGGGTGGCTTTTCCTTTCTGTCTCCCTGGGCCCCAGTGTGGCCCTGGAAGTATGCAGTGCCTGCAAGTATGGAGTGGGAGTTCAGGTTTGTGCCTTTGCCCCAAATGGTGACAGTGTTGCAGTTGCTGATGGTAGCAGCTTCACTTACCAATTTTCTTTTCCTCTAGGGTGGACCTTCTGGGGAATATTGTCTACCATTTTCACTGCTCCCTCCAGTTGTAGAGGCCTCTCCTGTTTCAGGTCCAGGATTCTGTTTCTCAGTGAATGGCTGAGTTGTTTTCTCAGATCCCCCTGGGGCGAGTATACCGCCAATTCACTGGGTCGAGTGTCTTTGTTCTGTGTGATTAATCTAATTCTTCTGAAGTAATGGATCCTATTTTCTTCTCCTCTGTCCTCCTCTGTCTGTTCCCTTGATATTCTTGAGTGCCCTTTACACCCTCTTTTGTGGGGCTTCAGGTTGATGATTTCCAGGTATCAAGCACTTTATCCTGAGAAAACTATGCCAGTGGCACTCACTGTTCCACCATTATTCTCCTCCTCCAAAAGGGTGTGTTTTAAAGAAATATCTTATTGTTCCATCTTCTGGATATTTTTGGGGTGGAGAGGTACTTCTCAGAATCCTTGAGAGAAGAGTTAATGCAACCATTTAGATTGTGGTCTGTCTCAGTTACCAAATCTGTGTGTGTGTGTGTGTGTGTATAAATATAATTAGTCATTATTCTGTAGTTACTGTTTATGTGCATAGAAAACTCATCAGACCCTGTGGGAAAAAAATTGGACCATATATCATTCCTTAGTTATTTCCCTGTAGTGATATTAACAAGTCATTCTTAAGCTATGATACATACTGTGCTGTGATGGTTTAGTATAACTGTCAACTTGATTGGCTTGAGAGTCACCTGGGGGATCAGTAAAGCACATTTCTGTGTGTGTCTGGGTGGGCCATGGTGGTGTGACCTTGGGGTTTGTATCTAGTCCCTTGCCCCTTCCTCTCTGGCACCATTGTCCTTCTCTGTTCCTTGACTATGATGAAGTAAGCAGCTTTGCTCCTCCAAACCCTTCTTCCATGATGTTTCTGCCTTGGGGCCAGATGACCATTTACTGACTCCCCTGAAACCATGATCCAAGTAAAACTCCTTTAAGCTGTAGATGTTGAGTATTTGATCCCAGCAACAGCAAAGCTGACTAAAACAGTGTTTACCTCTGTATCAAAATACTGAAAGCTAACAAATATTTTAAATAAGGTGAAGCTCAAGGGAAAAAATTGGACCATGTTAACAATAGAATTGTGTTTTGGAAGATAACAGGAATAATAGAAATATATAAGATGGAAAAGGTGGTAAAAAGTAAAAAAGAAAAAAGGTGGAGTAAGGCCATAGATTCCATAGAAAAAAGGAGGAGGCTAGGAGGGGTGGCAATCAGGAACCAAAGAGCCCTCTAGGGGGTCTTAGTCATCAGGAGGTGATGTTTGAAAGTTGCCTGGTCCTTCTCTCTAGGGCTTTCAAACTCTGCCTCTTTTTAGTGATTCCCAGTTCCTTATTTTAAATTTCTGGCCCTAAAACCAACTCTTGGCTCTGAGATAAGAGCATATTTCTTCCCTTTATGACACTGCAGAGTGTGAGCTCATTGAATGATGGCCTCTTTTTACTCCAGTGCTAAGATTTTGTAAGCGTGCCACAGGCTCATGTGTGATGGAAATGACTAATAAATATGATAAACACCATTTTCCTAATGTTTTCAACATTGATTGCACAAATCTCTAAAAGTATTTTTGACAAGCAAAACTGTTTCCAAGTAAAATTAGTCATTATTCTGCAGTCCCTGTTTATGGGCATAGAAAATTCATCAAGCCCTGTGGGATACAGCAGTGTGAGACACAGACTTTCCAAAGCAACCTGATTTCGCAGGAATGTGAAGTTTATGAGAGAACTATCTTTAGAAGCACTGGAAAGCTAAAGCATTTTACATTCACATGTGGCTCAGCATCATTATGGTATTCTAAATTCTCATTTATGTCAGAGGAATCTAAACCAGAATTTGCTAAATAATAGACATGCCTTTCAAATTGAGAGCTTATTTCCCACCTGCTAAAAGAGTAACTGGAAATTTTGCAAAGAACATGAGTTTTAAAATGGTTATGTAAAAAATGTTCGAGATCAAAAATTGTTGGATCTGGGAAATAAGGACATCATGAATAAGGGATGTTTACATTATTATCACAAACAAGCTAAGGGCAGAAAAATGCTGAGAAAGTGGCATTAATATAGGTTTTGTCAAGATAAAGTAAGCGAGATTGAAAAATTAAAAATTGCAGAATATCTGTGGCACAATTTCTTTCCTTTGAAATAACCCAGAACTGAATAAGATCTTTGAGAGACAGAAAAGATGGCCAGAAAATGGGAATTTATCATCACTGCTACCTGCAGATGATATTTTTTGTGTCTGTTCCCAAATCATACATTCTCACTGTTGCTATATTAGGTCCTGGATGACACACTGGTACTCATAGGGTAGATGAGCCATCAGGGAAAAGCTGAAGTAAAATGAATAGTTGATGAACTTTTGCATTTGGAGGTGGCATAAATTACATTATTTTCAGGCAGCCAGAGAAACATTATAAAATATGTTGTATCTGTCAAACAATTCAGTTGAGTCCTAGATTCACAATTGAAAATAATTTTAGCAGAAAAACCCCCAGGATGTATAGTAGCTGAAGTTATGGAGAAGTTAAGGGATCTGTAGTCCTATCAAATTCAGGGCTTCAAGTGATGTCATCTATGTTCTCTCTTCACCTCTTTATCTTTTTCTCTTTTTGTGGTGCTGGGGATAGAACTCAGGCCTTGCACATACTAGGCAAGTGGGTTACATTCCCAGCCCTGTCTCTCCATCTCTTGAAAGCTCTTTCTAGGTGTAGGTCAAGATGCTGCCAAAGGTTAAAACTCATGTTCTGGTGGCTTAGTAATCACAGGAATGGGAAATAGTTATTTCAGTCATCTAAGGAAGATTTTGATTAACTTGGCCTGGGATAATATACTTACCTCTAAATTAATCATTCAGTCGGGATAAATGACTCTGGTTTGCCAGAACTTCCAATTAGTTATTTAATCCCACACTCTTGTATATGAGCAAACATCAAGAGTTACCAGGCATCTGAAGAAAGTCTTACACAATATTGTATGTAAGCCTTATATGTAATATTGAGACCAATAACAACTTCCTAGGGGGAGAAAAGGCAAGTTTCAGATAACCATTACTATGCAGGGTGGAAACGATTTTTTAAAAGCCTTAAATTTTCTATCATTAATATCACCAGAGAAGACATTACAAGCATGTAAAAAAGAACAGGCTATTATTAAAAAGGAAGCATTCAGAAGATAAACATACCTTTCAAAAATTAAAAAAAGAGGAGAGTATAAATTAAAACCTTAATAGATGTGTTGGAGGGTAGATTCAAAAAACTTTATGAGTACATGTGTATAGTATATAATGATTACATTCATTGTGGGGAATTGGCACATTTACATAACACACCTTAATTCTTTTTTCATCCCCTTCACTCCATCCATGTCTTGGTTCTTTTCCCTTTCGCAAAAGATCTGTCTCAAAAGATAGATTTTAAGAACTCTCCTAAAAAATATTTTTTTAATGAAGAAAGGCAGAAAAACAAGAGAGGAAAGAAAATTAAAAGATAGTCCAGCAGTTCTAAAATCCAAATAATAGGGGCTCTGAAAAGAGAGAAAAGAATAGAGAGGCAAAAATTATCAATGAAATTATTCAAGAAAATGTTTAGAATTAAAGATATGTATTCCAAGTTATGAATATAACTTCACAGAGTGAATAGAACAATAGATAAATATAAATTCACTAGGACTCATCACTAAGAAATTCAGAACCCCAGAAGATCCTTTATATAATCAAAAGATATAGAGATAGAGAGACAGAGATAATGATAAAATTACATAGTAAATTGGAATAATTTTAAACTTCTCAACAGAATTACTGCAAGCTTAAAGAATGGGACAATACTTTAAAAATGATTTCAATCTGGAATTCTACACCCAACCAGATTATTCATTAATTAGGATGACAGGTAAGGATTCCAAAACTTACCTAAGATTTTATGCTCTATTAGGAAGCCAGTTTAGGGTACGCGAAGTAATTCCTGAATACAGGACCCAGGGGAGCTAACTCGGGTCTGAGGCAAAGATGTTTTCCAGCTTGGCAGCAGCACAGCAAGCATGGAGGCAACTCATCCAGAGTAGCACAGGTCCAGAAGCTCTGTGGGGGGGCTGGGGATGTAGCTCAATGGTAGAGCACTTGTGTTGCATGAATGAGCCCCTGGGTTTGATCTTTAGCAAAACAACAGCAACAACAACAACAACAACAACAGCAACAACGATGATGATGAATAGAAAAGCATTGGCAGAGATTTCTAAAAGAAATATGAACACTGTGGTGTACTCCATATGGCTACACCTCCACATATGACTGGGAAGGAGTTTGGGAAGGAGATTCAGGCAGTTGGCAAAAATTGTGGTACTTAAAGTTAAACACTAAGTACACGGAAAATGAGCAATCTTACGCAAAAATGAGGCAATTATCAATGACAAGAGAATCAAAAGTATGTAAAAGGAAAAGTAATCGTATTTGACCACAAAGCTCATTTTTGAATAGTATTTATATTGCCATAATAAGATAAAAAACCAATATTGGTCTAAATGGAATTAAGATGTAAGAATTTTGAGAAAAGGGAAGGATATTAAATGTTCATTTTTCATAGCAAGAGGTCAATTAATCATGCCTGAGCTAAAATATTAACAAGTAACATTACTGAGAGAAGTGTATTATTTGGAGAAATAGGATAGTTAAATAAAAGCAAATCAGCTACAAAAGGAGAAAGTGGTTTTCTCTGGAAAAGAGGAAAGTGTAGGGTAGTCATCTGGTTTTACATTCACTTGTAAGAACATAGTATGTGCATTAGGACTTTACATATAAGTGCAAAACTGTTGAAAAATTTAAAAATCTTGTGCTTTACCTAGTTCATTCATTCTTTATTCTTAGAATCTTTTAGCTCCAAATCTTTTTGAAATTTATAGCTTTCTGGTCAACAATTAGCGAAGAGAAGATGGCAGCAAATAGATTTCGGTTTTTTTGTTTTTTCTTTTGAAATTTAAATTTAGTAAAGAAACTTGGGTTAAGGGCATAACTCAGTGGTAGAGCATTTGCCTAATGTGCGTGGGGTCTTGGATTCCATCCCTAGCACTAGAGAGAGAGAGAGACAGAGAGACAGAGAGAGATTGACATTAAAAGAAATCACTATGATACAGTCCATTTATTTGCACTAACACTAGGGATTTTATTTCCTTAAAGACAAATTTCCCGTAATAGATCAATACTGAAAGACTACTAACTTTTTCTCTTGGGGGCAATCAATAAAATCACATATTTAACAACTTTTACTTTCATGACATACAAAATCAGAACAATGTCTTCTAAAATTGATGTGTGCTCATAATGAAGTCGTCCTTTCTCAACCCAAATTCATTCTCAGAATCACTGCATTTTTATCAGGATTATTTAAAAAACTGTGAAATTGAAAAAAAGCTATCTACATAAACAAACAATCAAACAAAAAGAAAGAATAAGCTGTGTATCCTACATAGAAACAACAACAAAAAATATCTTTCTACTCAGCCATACACCAATTGCAGTCATGAAGTTGTTCTCAGTCTGGTATGGGCTGGAGAAATAGAAGTGTATGCAGGTAAAATGGAAATGGACAATAAGAATAAGACAAGATGGCTAGGATTCCAATGGGGCTATAAGAATAAAATAGACGGTGTAACTAATTTCTTGATTGTATGGAGGGGACAGAGAATAAAATAGATGGTGTACCTAACTTCTTGGCAGGGGCCATTTCTAGCAGACAGCCTCCTTCTGAAAGGTCAGGAAGCTAGAAGCAACAAAATATGAACTCCTGGCTCAGCATAGAAATGGACACCTGTGTAAAGGGATCCTATGCCAAGTGAGTTCCAGACCAAGAAGGGGCCAATCCACAGGGTGGAGATGCATTCCATAGGTATAGATGGGCAGAATCACCCTGGGAGATGAAAATTGGACAAGGACAGTTGGGGTGGAGGCTTGGGAATCAAAGTCAGAAGGTCAGACTTTTGGGAAGTACAGTGGGCCTAGGAGAGACATCTAAAAAGAGTAAGGAGCCATTGACGCATCATGATTTTTTTTTTTTTTTTTTGGAATCGGGGATTGAACTCAGGACCTTGTGCTTGCGAGGCAGGTGCCAGAACCACTGAGCTAAATGCCCGGCCCCATGGTTTCTTGATAGGACTATTATGAGAAACAGATGTTACCTGCCAGCAAATCTAGCAAGTAGATGGTTTGTTATTTTGTGCCTGGCCTAGACAATCTCACTGTCTTTTAAATTAAAGTATTTTATTTTCTCTGTTCCACCATGTGAGGACACAGCTAGAAGTGCTATTTTAGAAGAAGTAAAGAGAGCCCTCAGGATACACTGTTTCCGCTGATGCCTTGATCTCAGAATTTCCAGCCTCCAAAACAGTGAGCCAAAAATTCTTTTGCTTATACATTTTAAGAATTTGTTTCATTTATTATTGTAGTGCAAACCACATAGTATAACATTTATCCTCTTAATCATTTTAAGTGCATAGTTCAGTATTGTTAACTGTGACTATATTTATCTTAGAACTTTTTCATCTTGTAAAACTTAAACTCTACACTCATTTTGGTCTCTTCTTAGATTTCCCACTGCAGTTGGAGAATCACCAGATATTTAAAGGACCAGGATCTTCCACTTGGAGGAATTCAGAGCCCCAAGCCAGGTACTTTGAAGTTCCAAGAGTTGAAATTTTCCAAAATCTGTCCTTGCACTGGAATAGCATTCTCAAGGTTACTCCTTTTACTATTATCACTTCAGAAAAGATCTGCAAGGGGCTGTATGAATTCACATCTGATTTGAAAGAAGATCAATATAGCTTAGTGTTCTCAATAAAATAAAAACAGGAACCAATTTAATTATTATGCTTCTGTTGAGCTTTCTATCCCCAAAGCTAATTATTTTTCAGTAAAGATCTCCACCTTGATTATAGCTCATGTTATACAAAATTTAGAATTCAATAATGTTGCATCTGACTTTAGGGAGTCAAGCTTGGCAAACACATTTTGATTAGCTAAAAGTTCTAAGGAGCAGAAGCTCTGAAAAAAACTCAAGAAAGCAAAGGAGCAAGGAGGCAGGGAAGGAAGGAAGGAGGGAGGAAGGGGACCAGAAGCAACTGGACTTTAGGATAGAAAGTTCTCAAAAATTTATTTCAATACGAACACACTTCACATATATTAAAATTAGAAGTGGGTATTGCAGCACAAGTCAGCCTTATTCCTCTGTTCCAGACATTGTGGCTGCATCTCTGACAAACTGCCAGGGCTGCTGAGTGAATTCAATATGCTGGCTATAATTCCAGTCAGCTACATTTTATGCATCATCTTTGGCACCATCTCTCCAGACGCTTTCTATGGGTCACTAAGTAGATGAGGGAAAGGGGAGTAAATATGGGAGGTGATAGTGCCTTGTAGTATTTTCCCCAAAACCTGGTGTCACAGGTGGTAAGGGAAACCTGTCGAGCTCTAAGGAAAGGCTGAAAAGCAGAGAAGAAATAATAGAATTCTTGGTCATAGGATTTGTAAGAAAGGTTGTTATGTGTTCTTTTAAAAAGAAAGGGAAAGTGTAAATTCCCTTAACAACAAAGATGTCATGAATAGCCTGAAGGCAGCTTCTTTATGAAGTACTGCTTTATGCTTCCAAAGAGACTCCATCTTTCATATTATCATTATCTCTACCTATATAGTGAGGGTACTGAACATAACACCAAGGTCATCTCATCCCCCAGTTTATAAAGATTGGCTTCCACCTTGAACATGTAGGGCAGTGATGGATGCTGCCTCTTTTAGAACAGATGGAACATCCTGGCAGAGTCAGAGAATGTATTTGGCAGAGTCAGAGAATGTATTTGGCAGAGTACATGAGACTAGTTCTTGAGGAATGAGATGGTGCTGGATGCATTCCAAGGTAGTGCACACTGACCCATTGAGGTAATGGAGATGTATTAGTTTGCCAGGCTACCTTAACAAAGTACAGCAGTTTGAGTGACTTAAGTAACAGAAATTTATTTTCTCACAATTCTGAATTCTAGAAGTTCAAGATCAATATGTTGGCAGCATTCATTTCTTCTGAGGCCTCTCTCCTTGGTTTGCAGATGGCTGCTTTCTCACTATGTCCATGTCTGTGTCATCCTTCTGTCTGTGTTGTCTTTGTCCTAATATATTCTTCCTTTAAGAACACCATTAATGTTGAATTATGACCTAAATATACCATTTTAACTTAATTACCCCTTTAAATGACGTACAGATACAGTAATATTCTGACACACTGGGATTTAGAGCTGCAACATCAACATTTGGAGTGGGCAAAATTCAGCCATAACAGGAGATAATGAGATTCTTCTGGCTTTGGGAATGTAGCTTTTCTTCATTCACTCATTCATTGTGGTTATTCATTTATTGAACACACAGCTATGAACCTCTAGGTTGAGTGATTAGAGTTCATACTGTAACTTAGCAAAATCTGAGAAATGAATGAAAATATCTTTAAAGGCAGTGACAACTCAGCCAAGATCTGAACAACTGGTTAGTATGGAAAACATGAAGGGCTGAAGGAAGTGTTTTAAGAAAACAGTATATACAAGGGCACCATGTCAATGAGCAAAAGAAGGTCACTATGGCCAGAGCAAGAAGATTGGGGGCCGGGGGTCTGGTACCATTTGAGACTGGAAAAACAAGTGGAGTACCAAATGTGCTGGATGTGGTCTGGCAAATAAAGGATTTTGTATTTGTTTGATGAATAATGAAAAGTCATTAAGGTATTTTGAATCTGAGGAGGGTGATGAGAGTGGAAATAATCATACATGTATTACTTGGGCTGTAGTATTGAAAAATGAAGTAGAGATAGTGGTAGAGAGGAAGTGGGCAAGGTAGTTAGGAGGTATTTCCAAAGGTTTGGAGATGGTGAAGAGACAGAGGTTGTTAGGTTAAAAAATTTAGAAAGTAAAATAAAAAGGATTTAATAAATGATGGCTTAGTGTGTTGAGGGAAGGCAAAGAAGGAAGAGTTGAGAATTGTTATTAGGGTTCAGCTTTTTAGAACTGGATGGGCACCGAAGACCTTCCCTGAAAGAGAACAATAGAATAGTACAAAGTGTTGGAGAAAAAAAATCATATTTTCCTTTGGGTCATGTTGAGTTTGAGATACCTTTAAGATATCAAAAACACATAAAGTAGACAATTAGATATGCAGGTCTGGAGTGCAGACCAAAAGTTTGGGCTGGAGACACAAATGTGTGAGTCATTTCCTTATGAGTGATAATTGAAAAGGAAAGATGCACATAAAATCAGCCAGAGTGAGAGTTTGTCATGAGAAGAGGAATTGTAAAATTGAGCCTTGAGTAACCGCAACATTTAATGATCAGAGACAGATGAGCCCTCAAGGGAGACCAGGCAGGAGCAGGCAGACAGGTAAAAGGAAAACCAGTGGTGCATAGTGTCACAGTATCAAGAGCATGTTTTGAGAAGATGGATGCAATTAATCTAGTGTAGTGATGTTGAAAGACAAAGGACTTCAAATGCTTTTTGCATTTATTGATTTAGGGGTCTTCTCTGATGTGATGGGACAGAACTTACATAGGAATGGCTGGAAAGTGATGAAAGGTAAAGAAACAGAATTGGGCTTCCCTAAAAGTAGACCCTGAGACAAGGATTTGAATTCAAGGATTGAAGGTTATTTGGGAAGGAATCCCAAGAAGCAACAGTAAGAGAGAGAGGAAGTAAACAAGGATGGAAAGGAGTAGGAAAGGATGGGACAGATGTAAAGGATCAATACTGAGTAAATTATTGTTGCACTCAACTGGAGTTCAGTTCTGCTAGGGGGCTCTCGGATATAACATAGAACAGAGTTATTCTCATCTTCATTCAGGGACTAAAGAGTGCATATTTGTTCTCCAATCCCCATCCATCATTGGCTGACTGATGTTCCCAGGGACAGAGATTCTCCAACACTTCAGGAGTGTCTGTGCTAGAGTGATGAAAAGTCCCCATGTTGGGTGTCCTGGGTGCTTAAAGTAAGATGCCATTGGTCTACACTGGAAACTGAGTCTAAGAGGTATTGAGTGGGACACTGATTACATCTGCCTCTCAGTAGCATGAGTAACAATGTGAAGATATGGGGTAGGAGGATGATTTGGAATTAACTGGATTTAACTATAAGTTACGAAATATTATTTTGTTATTTTAAATAAAGATGATGTCGATGTGAAGGAAGTGAATGAGAGTGAGAGGGTGAGAATTTACAGAAAAAAAGGATAATTGGAGATGCTAACTGCTCATTTTTTGGACGGTTATTGATAGATATACCCATTTCTGTACTCTGGGTTTTCTTCATTCCCACACCATCTGCAATCATGATTATTACCTGTATGTATTGACTGGAAAAAATTCTGTAAACGAGATAAAAATCATTATCATTATATGTATAAAATGATTTCTTGTGCAGTTTTTAATCTAAAACAATCTGCTAAGAAATTAAACAGGACTAAAGGATGAGGCATGGTTGGCTACTTTAGGGGGTATTTGGCCCTGATGAGGGAGAATTTCATTTTCAAATGGAAGTAATAGATCAACATAGTTCACCCCAAAATGCTACATATATTCTTCTGGGTGATTGAGATATATGAAAAGATAATGTAAGCTGAAATTTTAGTTAAGTCTTTTCAATTTACACTAAATTTTTATTCTAGTCTCACTATTGAATTTGTTCTCTGCCAAAAAATACCTTATGTTCAAGCCAACAAAAGCTTTTAGTCTCTGCTTATTTGCATTCCATTTCTTAAATTTAGACAGCCAAATCAAATACGTGTTTGGCAATTTGCAACAGCTCTGAATACTTGCTGATCTTCACTATTACCATATCTTGTTTTAAGGAACAATTACTGAAGTGTGTCCAGTAAGGTTTATCTTAGAGTTTGACTTTTGTGGTTTCATCTCCATTTATCATTATATATTTCATTTAACATTTTTTTTGTGGAGCTGGAGGTGGAACACAGGGCCTCCTGTGTGGTAGACAAATGCTGTACCATTGAGCTACATCCCTAACCAATTTATTAAACCATTTTTATAAGTATTAATTGGATACCAGTCCTTAAGATATAATAATGAATAATAAATACAATAAATGATTCAAGCATATTTATATGAATGTTGGTCAACATCATTTGTTCACTTCTTTCTTATGTTGTTTTTAGGAGATGCAAATCACAGAAAACACAACTAATATAAAGAAATTTACTGCTTATTACATAAAGTGGTCCAAGACTAGCTCAGCAGTGCAATGATGTCATTAAGAGCCACGTGTCTTGTCTTCCATGTTCATATTGGCCCAGTTCTAAATATAATATCCTCCCAAGACAATATCCAAAGCAGAAAGTAGAGGGAAGAGAAAACAGCATTCTCATTGTGTAGATTTTAATTTTTATTTTCCTAATAGCTCCCCAACAGGGGTTGGGGTGGTAGCTCAGTGAGAGAGGATGTGTTTAGCATTCACAAGCCCCTAGGTTCAATCCTCAGCACCACCCCCCCCCCCCACACACCTCTACCTCCCCATCAGACTTCCCATTACTCTCTTTTGCTATAACTGAGTCACACACTCAGGCCTCAATAAATCACTGACCAAAAGGGAACAGGACGGTTGTTATGGTTTAGACCCATCATGATGCACCTCCTAGTGCTGGACCTAATTTTTCCTAAGTACAATTAGGATTTTGAAATCTATAGAAAAAGGTGGAATGGTGTTGAATAGGCAGTCAAGTTTATCACAGGCTAATGTTTACTATTTTTCTAAACATAATAGTCAATATTTATTTCATTGATTCTAAACACATACACACATGTACACACACACACACACACACACACTCTTCAAGCACGAGGTTCCATAAAAAGCTTATTCCTGTGATTGTTATAGATGTTGTTGGCTGCTACTACCTGAGGCATTGAACTGTACCCTCCTCATTATTTAGAATGCCCTTTTGGAAACACAGTTATATCATGGACAATTGCTGGACAGTGTTTCACTATTGAATCATTGACATGAACAGTAGAGCTCAGCCAAACATTTAGAATTCAAGGGCCACTTGACCATTAGATTGGAATCTTTACAAAATGTATAGAAAACAACTACATAATAACATTATCTGGAATGAGAAGTTTAAATTCTCTTTTTTCTGCACTCTCCATGAAAACTGTTTTCCCCACATTATACCCTGTGTTATTTCCATAGTTATTATAGTGCTTACATATTTAACTTTATAATCACCTATCTTCATTTTAATTTGTCCTCTAGTTATTTCTTCCTCTGTTTAACATTGCATTTTCTCATCTTTCATCAACCATCTCAGAGATCCATTTTTTGCTTCATATTGTTTGCCATTTTCTACTCATCAATCTCTAATCTGTCAAAAATATTGAGTACAAATATCTACATAAATGATTAATGCAAGGTGGCTCCTATTTGTGACAAGAATGGAGAGCAATCACATCAATACAGGAGATCACTGAGTTTAGTAGCATATGCCCTGCGATCAGGCTGCTCTGGTTTTGATCCCCTCTCCACCATTTATGAGCTAGGTAATCTTAGGAAAAACATTAAATTTCTCTGAGCCTCAGTTTTTTAATTAGCAAAGTAGGAGTACTATAGCACCAAATACATTAGATAGATGTGAAAGTTAAATTTGATAATATAAAAGAACTTCGCACAATACCTGGAACATTTTAAGTACTCAAACTTAACTTTTACTATGTCTGCAGATAAGAGTGGGATGAGAATGAATGGGACTTTTCATTTCCTCTATATTGTTTTATTTTGTTGATGTGGAGTGAATTTATGAGTTACTTAAGAAAAATAAAGAAAAAGGTAAATTAAATTTTTTATTTGATTTTTAAAAATTAATTTTATTGGTACATTTTAGGTATACAATATAATGACATTCATCATTGGAAATTTGCACCTTTACATAATCTCTTTTGGTTTTTATTTTTCCCCATTTCCCTGCCCTCCCTTCAAACCCTCCATCCCTTCCTATTTGCAAAGACTTTGTTTCCATTTTCTCATGTTAATTCCATTCCCTTCTTTCCTTTCCCCTAGCCCTCCCACTTCCCCCTCCCCTTTGCCCCTTTTCTTCCTATTTCACATTATCTATTATACCTTTTAGTCCTTATTTACACTTTCAGTTTCTCACGCCAGAGAAACTAATTCGGTATTTACACGTGTGTCCTATTTATTTCACTTAAGAGTATGGCCTCAATGTGATTCCATTTAGCTATAAATGTCTCTAATTTCTCATTTTTATGGCTGAGTAGTACTCCATTTTATAAAAAACCCCCACATTTTCTTTATCCAATCTCCAGTTGATGGGCATTTGGGCTGTTTCCAAGTTTTAGCTATTACAAACTGTGCTGCTATGAACATGGGTGCACATATATCACTGTGGTATGATTCTTTTAATTCTTTGGGGAAGATACCCAGCAGGGGAATAGCTGGGTCAAATGGGACTTCCAGTCCTAGTTCTTTGAGGTATCTCCACACTGATTTCCACAGTGGTTGCACCAGTCTACACTCCCACCAGCAGTGGAGCAGGGTTCCTCTTTCCCCACAGCCCCTCCAGCATTTGCTATGGGTTGATTTCATGATAGCAGCCATTCTTTCTGGGGTGAGGTGGAATCTCAGCATTGTTTTCATTTGCATCTCTCAAATGACCAGTGATGCTGAACATTTTTTCATATGTTTATTTGCTATTTCTGCTTCTTTGTCTGAGAAATATCTGTTCATTTCAGATGCCCATTTTTGAGTTGGGTCTTTAAATTTGGGAGGTCTGATTATTTTAAGTTCTTTATAGATTCTAGATAGTAGACCTTTGTCTGAGGAACAGAAGGTGAAAATTTTTTCCCACATTGTGGGTTGTCTCCTTACACTGTTGCTGGTTTCTCTTGCTGTGCAGAAGGTTTTTAATGAGAAGAGATCCCACTTGTTGATTGTTTGTGCTAGTTCATGGGCAACTGAAGTTTTGTTCATAAAATCTTTTCCTACTCCAATGTCTTCAAGAGTTCTACCTAACCTCTGTTCCACCTGGTTCATTGTTTCTGTTTTAATATTTAGATCTTTAATCCATTTCGATTTTAGTTTTGTGCATGGTGAGAGATAATAGGTCTAGTTTTAATCTTTGGCAAGTTGAAACCCAATTTCTCCAGCACCATTTATTAAAGAGACTACGTTTCCTCCAGTGAGAGTGTTTGGCAACTTTGTGGAAGATGGGGTGGCTGAGTATGTAACCCAAGGGCCAGAGTCAAGTTTATTCAAAGTAGCCACTTTTACGCTGGGTGGACATCTCTGAAAAGGAGTCATTACCTAAAGAGCTCTCAATACTAGCAATAAAGCCACCTACCATAAAAAACACAGCAAGACTCAGCACAGAAAAACAACGGACAAGCAAACAAACAAACAAAAATAGAAAAAGTGAAAACAAGGAAACAAACTGCCTCCAAAAGCTTCCAAATCCTCTAAGGGAAATTCAGGGGGCATCAAAGGAGAAGTAATCAAAAGCCACACAGTGGAAATATTTGAAATAGCAACAGTGGAGGTACCCAAAGAGATCAATAAGATGTTTGGCAAATTCAAAGCAGAGATATTTAAAGGCATAATGATCCTAATAAAACAACTAATCAATGAGTCTAGAAAAGATACTAATAAAAAACTAGATGAGATAAAGAAAAGAAAAATATGTGAATGCCCAGCATAGAAAATAAGTAGAGTTATATTGTAGTTTGTATTACTTGAATGGCCAGTGGTGTTGAACATTTTCTCATATATTTATTGGCTGTTTGTACTTCATGAGAAATGAGAAATGTCTATTCATTGCAGATGCTTATTTTTGCATGGGGTCTTTAAATTTGGGGAGTCCAGTTTTTTTAGTTCTTTATATATTCCAGAGGAAGTAACTGTCTGAGGAATAGCTGGCAATTTTTTTTTTACCATTCTGTAGGCTCTCGTCCCTGTGTTGGTGGCTTCCTTTGGTTGATAGTTTTTAAAAATTATTTATTCAGTTTCATTGACTGATATTGGATTATTCAGGATTTTTATATCTCCTAGGTTGAACTCTGATAGTTCATATGTTTCTAGAAATCTATCTATTTCTTCTGAATTCTCCAATTTATTAGAGGGCAGATTCTCAAAGTAGTTACTAATGATCTTCTGTACTTCTTCCGAATCTGGTATGATTTCACCCTTTTCATTTCCAATTATATAGATTTGGGTCTTTTCTTATGTTTATAAGGTTGGTTAAGGGTTCATTTATTTTGTTTAATCTTCCAAAGAGCCAACTGTTTGATTCATTGATTCTTTGTATTGATATTTTAGTCTCAATGTTGTTAATTTCTGCTTTGATTTTTATAATTTTCTTCCTCATACTAGCATTAGGTTTGGATTATTCTTGTTCTTCTAGAAACTTGATGTTCTTCTACATCATTAGGGTGTTTATTTGCACTTGCTCTGTTTTTTTTTTTTTTTTTTTGGTACTGGGGATCTAACTCGGGACCTTGTGCTTGAGTGGCAGGCGCCGGAACCACTGAGATAAATCCCCAGCCCTTGCTCTGTTTTTCTGATGTGGGAATTCACTGCCATAAACTTCCCTCTTCAGAGTGCTTTCATTGTGTCCCATGGGTTCAGGTATGTGGTACTGCCATTACTGTTTGACTGTAAGAACTGTCTAATTATGTCTTTAATTTTATCTGTGGCCCATTGATTATTCAAGAGCACATTTAATTTTCAAGTATTTGTGCAGTTTCTGTGGTGTCTTCTGCCACTTCTAGTTTCATTGCACTTTGAAAATATGCACAAGATAATTTCAAAACTTTGGTGTTTACTTAGCATGCTTTATGGGCTAGTATGTGGTCTATTTTGGAGAGAATCCCATGTGCTCCTAGAAGAATGTGTATTCAATTGTTGTTGAGTGGAACATTCTGTAGATAGCTGTTAAGTCCATTTGTTCAAAAGTATGTTCAACTGTGATATTTCTTTATTGATTTTTTGCACATGAGCCAAGAAGCTCACTCCCTCTATCCTCCCCCTCCCAGCCTCAGGCAGCAGTGGGGGGAGCAAGACTCCTTCCGTTAAGTAGCAAGTCACCACGGCTAGCACAGGACTTTGTTTTGCAGCTCAGTGCTGGGCCAGCTGCAGCAAGACTCACACAGGCAGAAACCAGAGTCGCTGTGTGTAGGGCCGAGCTCAGAGATGGAGCCTCTAGGCCTGCACTGGCCCTCGGTGGAGGCCCGCACACCATGGGCAGACTTGTTTCTGCCTAGAGCATTGCAAGTCCTGGAGCACTCCAGCCACCCACCCCTGACTGCTCAGGTGCCTGCAGCTGCGAGTTTCAGGTGGCACCCAGCTCAGCGTCAGCCTTGGCGGCCAAGGACATCTGCATTACCCTCAGGGACCACAGCAGTTCCCAGGCCAGGGCTCACACAGGGAGCCTCTGGACCTGATCCAGCACCAGGCACAGATGCTCCCCCGCCCGCCGGCAGTGGAAGGGACTTGTGCTGTGGCTGCTTCACTGCCAGCTGTGCTGTTGGCCTGGGTGACCTGTACCTGTGAGACTCAGGAATGACCCAGCTCAGTGTCAGCAGTGGTGACAAGGACCGGCCTTCACCAACACTACCTCCCACTCCGGAAGCACAGCGTGCAGCAAGACGCCTTTCCTGAGGCGAAGCAAGGGCAGTTAGCACGGGACCTGTGCCTTAGACCTCGGTGCCAGGCTGGCAAAGCCTAACGCAGGGCAGATCCTAGAGCCTCTGTCTCCAGGCCAGCGCCCGCAGACACAGCTCTGGAATAGCGCTGGTGTCAGGAGGAGTCGCGCTGCCCCAGTCTGTCACACTCTTCCAGCGGGCATCACCTGTGTCTGGCTGCAGCAGTCCTGGGCCCCAAGTGCCCTGCAGCAGTAGGCGGCCCTCAGCTGTGCAGGCCTTGGTCCTGCCACATGCTGTGCTAGTGTTGGCGGGCTCTGGGCTCCGGGTGTGCCTTAGTCAGCTCTCCTGTCTGGGAGACACCTCCCTCCCTCCATTGCAGAATTTCAGTCTGTTGTGGAATTCTGGCTCCTTCTCTACTGTGCCAATGGACTCAGATAAGTCTTTAAATATAAGTCTTCAAACCTACAAGAGTCCATTTTATTGTGAGGATAAGAATAACAACTTCAGAAGGCTATTGTAAAGTTGCAGTAATAAATTATTAATAAAGTGCTTAACAGCCTGAATGAATTAATAGTCATCACTATGAATACTCTGAAGAAAGACTGTATTATGGGTCCTATATTAGGGACACCTATCCTGGTTGAGGTGACAGTGGTTGAGTGCTGCTCAGGAAGGTCTGGGGGCTAAAAGAAGAGAATCTGTTTAACTGTACTGAAAGGAGAGTTGGAGTGTGTCAGACATCTGCGAACACAGGTGATTCCAGGGAACAATGAGTTAATTGAGATGAGCATTGACCAGTTTTGCAACTGTGAAAATTGGAAGCAAAGTGTGATGAAAAAATATAAAACAAATACTTTACTGTAAATACTATTTTAAAACACTATCACACTCCCTTTTGTGCAAGTTTTCGTAACTCAGTTCCAATTCAAATGCTCAACTAATTAGGTAACATGTTTGAGTCACTATAAGACCAAGGCCACTCCTAAAGGAAACTAGCACTAGTCAGAAAATAGTGCCAACCTCCTCAGAAGCAGAGAAAGTAGCAAGTAATTTTATAATTACTTTTATCTTAATCAGGGGTGATAAAAATGTATAAGAAGTCATGGGAGTCAGAGCCCAAGAATCAATTTGAAACAAAACTCAACTTTACCAGGTTCTCAATACTACATAGACGTTATTATACATACCTTTGTAAGAGTACATTTTCTAACAAAATTTCAATAAGAGACATGGCTTTGTTATTTCAAATATTAAGCCAATGCTTCCTGTATCCATGCCTTAAATGAAAATAGAAGTAATGCTGATGGCATAGAATATATGGGAAATACTGAGGTGATGGATGATAATTGGTTATTATTCAATTGCAATCAACTCAAAGAAATGCCATTTATTCATTTAATTTCAAACCCAGCTTGTCAGGTTTTAAAAATATTTAAAATTTCATTCCCCCCAATAAAAAAATGTACAATCTAAATGAACAGATGCTTCACAGAAGAAATACAAATGGGCAATAAATATATAAAAAATGTTCAGCACATTTAGCCATTAGAGAAATGTGAATGAAAACAACACTGGGATTTCACTTTACTCCAGTAAGAACGACCATTATCAAAGACTCAATATACAAATGCTGGTGGAGATATGGTGGAGAAGGAACTCTTCTAGATTGTTGGTGGGCATGGAGATGAGTACAACCACTGTGGAAAGCAATAGGGAGATTTCTCACCAAACTAAAAGTAGAAATTCCACTTGAAGCAGACATACTTCTCCTGGGTATCTTCCCAGAGGAACTAAAGTTATCCTACTACAGTGATACATGCACACCCATGTTTGTAGCAATATAAAACACAATAGTTAAATCATGGAAGTAGACTATATGGCCATCACAGATGCCTGAATAAAGAAAAGGTGAGACATAGATCTTTATAATGATATATAGATATATACCATAAAAGGATAATTTTGAGTCATCTGTAAGAAAATGGATGGATCTTGGGACCATAATGCTAAGTGAAATAAGTCAGTCTCAAAAGGTTAAACATCATATGACATGTCTAACTTGAGAGACCCAAAATATAAGTGAAGAGCAAAATACAGATACATGTCAAGAGACAGGGAGGAACTCTTTGTTGGGATGGGATAGGGTCTTGGGGGAAGGAGAGGCAAGAAAAGGGGTAGAGGGGAATAAAAATGATCAAGAGGCACGTCTTAGTTACTTTTCTTATTGCTGAGACAAAGTACCCGATGCCCAAAGTTAGAGGAGGGAAGGTTTATTTGTGCACAATTTGTAGGGGTTTTAGGTGAGAGTTGGTTGGCTCCAAGGAGGGGTGGCATGGCAGAGGGTCATCACAGGGCAGCAAAGGAGCAAAGAAGCAGCAAGTCACAAGCGACAAGCAGTGGCCCTCTTTTGCTCCTTATGTCCTATCCAGGCAACCCACCCTTGGAGGAGGCAGCAGTCACCCCGGGGTGGGGCACCTTTCATCCCAGCATCGCACCACGAACCAATCCCAGCATCCCATCCTTGATCCCAGCAGCACACACCCTGGATACAGCAACCTCTGAAATGCCTCACCCACGACTGCATGAGGTCTGGGGGGACATCTCAACACAAGCCAGAGTGCCTGTAAACTTAGTACTCAGAAGACGTGAGGGAGGAGAATCACCACAAGTTCTAGGCCAGCCTGGGCTACAAGTGACATGCTGTGTAAAAAAAGAAAACCCTAGTAGAATTTTACCCATATGCTATCTCATTTTCTCGAAATAAATAGTTTTACTGCTCCCTTTCCATGCTGGAAAAATGTTGTAAAACACTTGTTACACTGCTGGTCGTGGTGGTACACGCCTGTAATCTCAGCTCTCTGGAAGCTGAGGCAGGAGCATCACCATGAGTTCATAACAAGAGCCTGCCTCAAAAAGCAAAAAGCAAAACAAAATAAAACAAAAACTTGCTACACTGAAGAGAGCCTCAAAGACAATGATGTACAATCCCTCCCAAGCCCACTCTGCCTTATGAATTCATCAGTCTCAGATCATATTTGTGTGCATGGAACAGGTAAGCGTCCCTCGTGACTTCTGGAACATGAGTACCTGCCTCACATCTGGTTCACTGTTAAAACCCAAGCCCGGGGAGTGCATCTCCTGAGCCAAGCGGCCCCTCCAATTTTAAAGGAGCCTGGGACACCTAGTGGAGCCAGTCTATTCACAGACCGCCTGAAGGCAGTGATTGCAGACTGGAAAACAAAACTGAGGGAACCTCAGTGGACAGTGGGGAGTGGGAGTGGGGTGGAAGAGCGCCCTGGTGGTGTCCAGAAGTGAGTAGTCGGCCAGTGCATGAGAGAAATGTGTCGGAGGGAAAGATGGGGCACATCTGCACATGGTCTTAGGTAGGACCGGGTTAGCAGGAAGGAAGGGTCAGGGAAGACACAGATTGGGCACTGGCAGGGGGAGGGCCAGGACAGCATGGACTACTGAGTGGGGGTGGCCTTGGGAGCAGTGTGGAGGAGAGACCCTCTCCCTGGCGTGTGACCCGTGACAAGTGAGCATAGGCAGATAAAAGGGGTGGAGAACAGGATGGGAAAGCTTTGGAGGGCTGTGAAGTAAATTCCCCCCTTCTCTAACCATAGCATGTTGGACTCGCCATTCCCTCCCTCCCCCGTGGACCCGTCCACGGGGTGTTCTGTCACGTCAGAGCCTCTGTGCCCAGCCAGGGCTTTTATTGGCTGGTGACTTGCTGACCAAAGAAAGCCCAAGGGCGTGGCCACCTCAGGGACAGGTATATAAAGGGGGGTCAGGCCCACACGGGGCAGACCGCTGGGAGGAGCTCCCGGGAGAAGCATGGCCAGGTGTCCAGCAGGGCAGAGCAGCGGCCAGAGGACCAGGCTGAGAAAGAAGAGAAGAGCAATTTCAGGGCCTAAACTGAAGGGAAAGGCGAGTAGACATCCAAGCTCCTCCCCTTGTCCCCCTTGACAGCCCTCCCAAGAGGCCTGAGGTCCCCAGACTGTACCCTTCTCATGAGGCCCCTGCTCCCATGGCTCCGCCCTCTGTCCCCCAGCCAGTGCTCTTCTGTGACCTCCCCGTGTGCTTCCAGGTGGCCAAGAAGTCAAGCAGGGCCAGAAGACCCGGTCCCCGGACAGGGAAGAAGCTCTCTCCCCGAGCATCGCCACGTCCTCCTCGAGATAGAAGAAGGAAACCCCAGCAGGGTTTGGCGGTCCTCAGCACCAACAGGGGGAGCAGCCCCAGCAAGATGCGCCAGGGCAGCAGCAGGGCCCTGGGCGCCCGGAAACGCTGCACCAGGAGAGGCCCAAAGAGAAGCCCTGCCAAGCTGGGCCGCAACAGGTCCACCCGAGGCCGAAGCCGAGGCCGCAGAGCCCCAGCCTCGCGCAAGACAATGCCAATGCGCTAGGCCAAGAGAGGTGGCCAGACACCTCGCTACCATCTGAGAGGTGGCCAGAGGTCTGCCTGCCTCTGCCTCCACTGAGGTAGACCTGAAAGTGTCCACCCACGCTTCCCCGTGACGGGGCAATAAACTAACTCTTGGCGACCTGAGAATGTGTCTGTGTGCTCTCTGGGGGCGGGGAGGGGACAAGGGAGGCAGGGAGGGAGGGCAGGGGGAGAAGGGAGGAAGGTGGGATCCTGTTCCCAGGGATTGAAATTCCAGGGGGAGGGAGAAGGGGAGGGAGGGAGGGGAAGGGGAGGAGGGGGAGGGGGAGGGAACTGCAAGGTGGCTCGGGAATAGAAGTCAGGGGAAGAGAGGGAGGGAGGGAGGAGAGAGGAAGTGAGGAATGGAGGGAGGGAGGGAGGGGAGCAGGGCGGGAGGGAGGAGGGAGGGAGGAGGGAATGGAAGGAGGGAGGGGGAGGAAGAGCTGAGGGAGGGAGGGAGAGGAGGCCTGGAGAGAGAGAGGGAGGGAGGGAGGGATGGGAGGAGGGAGGGAGGGAGGGAGGGAGGGAACTGCAAGGTGGGTCGGGAATAGAAGTCAGGGGTAGAGAGGGGCAGAGGGAAGCAAAGCCAGAGGGGGAAAGGGAGAGAAGGAGGGAGGAACAGTTCCCAGCCCTCGCGGGCAGCTCCCTGCCTCTCTTCCTGCCTCCCTCACGCTTTTCCTCCCTCTGCCCCCTCCATACCCCGACTTCTCATGCCCTGCGCCATGTGCAGTCCCCTCCCTCCCGCTATATTCCCCCTTTTCCTCCCACCCTCCCACAGTTCCTCCCTCCCTCCCTCTCTCTTTTCCTCCCTCCCTCCCTCTCTTCCCCTGACTTCTATTCCCGACCCACCTTGCAGTTCCCTCCCCCTCCCCCTCCCCTCCTCCCCTTCCCCTCCCTCCCTCCCCCTCTCCCTCCCCCTCCAATTTCAATCCCTGGGAACAGGATCCCACCTTCCTCCCTTCTCCCCCACCTTCCCTCCCTGCCTCCCTTGTCCCCTCCCCACCCCCAGACAGCACACAGACACATTCTCAGGTCGCCAAGAGTTAGTTTATTGCCCCATCACGGGGAAGTGTGGGTGGACACTTTCAGGTCTACCTCAGTGGAGGCAGAGGCAGGCAGACCTCTGGCCACCTCTCAGATGGTAGCGAGGTGTCTGGCCACCTCTCTTGGCCTAGCGCATTGGCATTGTCTTGCGCGAGGCTGGGGCTCTGCGGCCTCGGCTTCGGCCTGGGGTGGACCTGTTGCGCCCCAGCTTGGCAGGGCTTCTCTTTGGGCCTCTCCTGGTGCAGCGTTTCCGGGCGCCCAGGGCCCTGCTGCTGCCCTGGCGCATCTTGCTGGGGCTGCTCCCCCTGTTGGTGCTGAGGACCGCCAAACCCTGCTGGGGTTTCCTTCTTCTATCTCGAGGAGGACGTGGCGATGCTCGGGGAGAGAGCTTCTTCCCTGTCCGGGGACCGGGTCTTCTGGCCCTGCTTGACTTCTTGGCCACCTGGAAGCACACGGGGAGGTCACAGAAGAGCACTGGCTGGGGGACAGAGGGCGGAGCCATGGGAGCAGGGGCCTCATGAGAAGGGTACAGTCTGGGGACCTCAGGCCTCTTGGGAGGGCTGTCAAGGGGGACAAGGGGAGGAGCTTGGATGTCTACTCGCCTTTCCCTTCAGTTTAGGCCTTGAAATTGCTCTTCTCTTCTTTCTCAGCCTGGTCCTCTGGCCGCTGCTCTGCCCTGCTGGACACCTGGCCATGCTTCTCCCGGGAGCTCCTCCCAGCGGTCTGCCCCGTGTGGGCCTGACCCCCCTTTATATACCTGTCCCTGAGGTGGCCACGCCCTTGGGCTTTCTTTGGTCAGCAAGTCACCAGCCAATAAAAGCCCTGGCTGGGCACAGAGGCTCTGACGTGACAGAACACCCCGTGGACGGGTCCACGGGGGAGGGAGGGAAAGGCGAGTCCAACATGCTATGGTTAGAGAAGGGGGGAATTTACTTCACAGCCCTCCAAAGCTTTCCCATCCTGTTCTCCACCCCTTTTATCTGCCTATGCTCACTTGTCACGGGTCACACGCCAGGGAGAGGGTCTCTCCTCCACACTGCTCCCAAGGCCACCCCCACTCAGTAGTCCATGCTGTCCTGGCCCTCCCCCTGCCAGCGCCCAATCTGTGTCTTCCCTGACCCTTCCTTCCTGCTAACCCGGTCCTACCTAAGACCATGTGCAGATGTGCCCCATCTTTCCCTCCGACACATTTCTCTCATGCACTGGCCGACTACTCACTTCTGGACACCACCAGGGCGCTCTTCCACCCCACTCCCACTCCCCACTGTCCACTGAGGTTCCCTCAGTTTTGTTTTCCAGTCTGCAATCACTGCCTTCAGGCGGTCTGTGAATAGACTGGCTCCACTAGGTGTCCCAGGCTCCTTTAAAATTGGAGGGGCCGCTTGGCTCAGGAGATGCACTCCCCGGGCTTGGGTTTTAACAGTGAACCAGATGTGAGGCAGGTACTCATGTTCCAGAAGTCACGAGGGACGCTTACCTGTTCCATGCACACAAATACAATCTGAGACTGATGAATTCATAAGGCAGAGCGGGCTTGGGAGGGATTGTACATCATTGTCTTTGAGGCTCTCTTCAGTGTAGCAAGTTTTTGTTTTATTCTGTTTTGCTTTTTGCTTTTTGAGGCAGGCTCTTGTTATGAACTCATGGTGATCCTCCTGCCTCAGCTTCCAGAGAGCTGAGATTACAGGCGTGTACCACCACGACCAGCAGTGTAACAAGTGTTTTACAACATTTTTCCAGCATGGAAAGGGAGCAGTAAAACTATTTATTTCGAGAAAATGAGATAGCATATGGGTAAAATTCTACTAGGGTTTTCTTTTTTTACACAGCATGTCACTTGTAGCCCAGGCTGGCCTAGAACTTGTGGTGATTCTCCTCCCTCACGTCTTCTGAGTACTAGGTTTACAGGCACTCTGGCTTGTGTTGAGATGTCCCCCCAGACCTCATGCAGTCGTGGGTGAGGCATTTCAGAGGTTGCTTTATCCAGGGTGTGTGCTGCTGGGATCAAGGATGGGATGCTGGGATTGGTTCGTGGTGCGATGCTGGGATGAAAGGTGCCCCACCCCGGGGTGACTGCTGCCTCCTCCAAGGGTGGGTTGCCAGGATAGGACATAAAGAGCAAAAGAGGGCCACTGCTTGTTGCTTGTGACTTGCTGCTTCTTTGCTCCTTTGCTGCCCTGTGATGACCCTCTGCCATGCCACCCCTCCTTGGAGCCAACCAACTCTCACCTAAAACCCCTACAAATTGTGCACAAATAAACCTTCCCTCCTCTAACTTTGGGCATCGGGTACTTTGTCTCAGCAATAAGAAAAGTAACTAAGACGTGCCTCTTGATCATTTTTATTCCCCTCTACCCCTTTTCTTGCCTCTCCTTCCCCCAAGACCCTATCCCATCCCAACAAAGAGTTCCTCCCTGTCTCTTGACATGTATCTGTATTTTGCTCTTCATTTATATTTTGGGTCTCTCAAGTTAGACATGTCATATGATGTTTAACCTTTTGAGACTGACTTATTTCACTTAGCATTATGGTCCCAAGATCCATCCATTTTCTTACAGATGACTCAAAATTATCCTTTTATGGTATATATCTATATATCATTATAAAGATCTATGTCTCACCTTTTCTTTATTCAGGCATCTGTGATGGGCATATAGTCCACTTCCATGATTTAACTATTGTGTTTTATATTGCTACAAACATGGGTGTGCACGTATCACTGTAGTACGATAACTTTAGTTCCTCTGGGAAGATACCCAGGAGAAGTATGTCTGCTTCAAGTGGAATTTCTACTTTTAGTTTGGTGAGAAATCTCCCTATTGCTTTCCACAGTGGTTGTACTCATCTCCATGCCCACCAACAATCTAGAAGAGTTCCTTCTCCACCATATCTCCACCAGCATTTGTATATTGAGTCTTTGATAATGGTCGTTCTTACTGGAGTAAAGTGAAATCCCAGTGTTGTTTTCATTCACATTTCTCTAATGGCTAAATGTGCTGAACATTTTTTATATATTTATTGCCCATTTGTATTTCTTCTGTGAAGCATCTGTTCATTTAGATTGTACATTTTTTTATTGGGGGGAATGAAATTTTAAATATTTTTAAAACCTCCACAAGCTGGGTTTGAAATTAAATGAATAAATGGCATTTCTTTGAGTTGATTGCAATTGAAGAATAACCAATTATCATCCATCGCCTCAGTATTTCCCATATATTCTATGCCATCAGCATTACTTCTATTTTCATTTAAGGCATGGATACAGGAAGCATTGGCTTAATATTTGAAATAACAAAGCCATGTCTCTTATTGTAATTTTGTTAGAAAATGTACTCTTACAGAGGTATGTATAATAACGTCTATGCAGTATTGAGAACCTGGTAAAGTTGAGTTTTGTTTCAAATTGATTCTTGGGCTCTGACTCCCATGACTTCTTATACATTTTTATCACCCCTGATTAAGATAAAAGTAATTATAAAATTACTTGCCACTTTCTCTGCTTCTGAGGAGGTGGCACTATTTTCTGACTAGTGCTAGTTTCCTTTAGGAGTGGCCTTGGTCTTATAGTGACTCAAACATGTTACCTAATTAGTTGAGCATTTGAATTGGAACTGAGTTACGAAAACTTGCACAAAAGGGAGTGTGATAGTGTTTTTAAATAGTATTTACAGTAAAGTATTTGTTTTATATTTTTTCATCACACTTTGCTTCCAATTTTCACAGTTGCCAAACTGGTCAATGCTCATCTCAATTAACTCATTGTTCCCTGGAATCACCTGTGTTCGCAGATGTCTGACACACTCCAACTCTCCTTTCAGTACAGTTAAACAGATTCTCTTCTTTTAGCCCCCAGACCTTCCTGAGCAGCACTCAACCGCTGTCACCTCAACCAGGATAGGTGTCCCTAATATAGGACCCGTAATACAGTCTTTCTTCAGAGTCTTCATAGTGATGACTATTAATTCATTCAGGCTGTTAAGCACTTTATTAATAATTTATTACTGCAACTTTACAATAGCCTTCTGAAGTTGTTATTCTTATCCTCACAATAAAATGGACTCTTGTAGGTTTGAAGACTTATATTTAAAGACTTATCTGAGTCCATTGGCACAGTAGAGAAGGAGCCAGAATTCCACAACAGACTGAAATTCTGCAATGGAGGGAGGGAGGTGTCTCCCAGACAGGAGAGCTGACTAAGGCACACCCGGAGCCCAGAGCCCGCCAACACTAGCACAGCATGTGGCAGGACCAAGGCCTGCACAGCTGAGGGCCGCCTACTGCTGCAGGGCACTTGGGGCCCAGGACTCCTGCAGCCAGACACAGGTGATGCCCGCTGGAAGAGTGTGACAGACTGGGGCAGCGCGACTCCTCCTGACACCAGCGCTATTCCAGAGCTGTGTCTGCGGGCGCTGGCCTGGAGACAGAGGCTCTAGGATCTGCCCTGCGTTAGGCTTTGCCAGCCTGGCACCGAGGTCTAAGGCACAGGTCCCGTGCTAACTGCCCTTGCTTCGCCTCAGGAAAGGCGTCTTGCTGCACGCTGTGCTTCCGGAGTGGGAGGTAGTGTTGGTGAAGGCCGGTCCTTGTCACCACTGCTGACACTGAGCTGGGTCATTCCTGAGTCTCACAGGTACAGGTCACCCAGGCCAACAGCACAGCTGACAGTGAAGCAGCCGCAGCACAAGTCCCTTCCACTGCCGGCGGGTGGGGGAGCATCTGTGCCTGGTGCTGGATCAGGTCCAGAGGTTCCCTGTGTGAGCCCTGGCCTGGGAACCGCTGTGGTCCCTGAGGGTAATGCAGATGTCCTTGGCCGCCAAGGCTGACGCTGAACTGGGTGCCACCTGAAACTCGCAGCTGCAGGCACCTGAGCAGTCAGGGGTGGGTGGCTGGAGTGCTCCAGGACTTGCAATGCTCTAGGCAGAAACAAGTCTGCCCATGGTGTGCGGGCCTCCACCGAGGGCCAGTGCAGGCCTAGAGGCTCCATCTCTGAGCTCGGCCCTACACACAGCGACTCTGGTTTCTGCCTGTGTGAGTCTTGCTGCAGCTGGCCCAGCACTGAGCTGCAAAACAAAGTCCTGTGCTAGCCGTGGTGACTTGCTACTTAACGGAAGGAGTCTTGCTCCCCCCACTGCTGCCTGAGGCTGGGAGGGGGAAGATCGAGGCAGCGAGCTTCTTGGCTCATGTGCTTCCAGCAGTTCGGTCTGCAGACGCTGGCGGGGGGCAGGGATGGTGGGGCTCTACCTGGCGCCCACTTTCTCCTCAGCAGGGCTGCTACTGTTTTGATGTCTGAGGCCTGGACTTCATTCCCTCTCCCTCTCCCTAGGGCCCTCACTTCACACTGCTCGGGGCAGGGAGTGGGACGACATCAGCAACTCCTCCCTTCCTGCCTTCTTCAGAGCATCTTTTCTTTTTATGACACTAAGATCCGGTGCCATGGTCTCTCACATTGTGTCCTTAGGTCTTTTGACCCCAAGTTTTTCTTTCCATTTGTATTATTTTAACTTTTGTCATATTTTATTTGGGGGGAGGGAGTTTGGAGTGTTATCACCCGTTTTCTTGTTCTCCCTATTAAGATATTGCTTTGTTTTATTTGTTTGATTGGGTCTTTCTCTCTCTCTTTCTCTCTCTCCCCCCCTTTCCTTCTTCCATATCTCTCTCTTCTTTTCTCATTCAACTTTTCTCTCATTCTACTTTTTTCTTTATTCTTTTTTCATTTCTCCCCTAATTTCATCTCTACTGCTTCTGGTTTATCCCTTTCCTTGTTGGTTTTTTCTGTTACTGTTACCATGGGCTTTTTATTAGGATTCTTTATTGTACATTTATTACATTCTCTCCATTTTCTATTATGCAATTTTTCAAATTCTGTTTTTTTCAAGCTCTCGTTCCCTGCAACCTCTATCCTTACTAGTATAACCATTAGCCATTAACTACTATGAATCTGTAGACAGTTAGCTATATCTTACTACAGTTGAACACCGTTCTATTGTTAACGGAGGTAAAATTCCTCTACTGAGTAGATACATATTGTACATCAATATGCTGTTTCTACTAGAGTTTGTGCTATTAACTAGAGATCTCACTTCTATAGTTAAGTGTGCTACACGGTTGGATCCTAGGGTTCATCACTATCCAGTTTTATTTGATACTACTGTGTTTGTTGATTTTACTACTTTAGCCAAGCTGGCTTAGATGTTGTTATCAATTGGTTTTCTCGTTTGTCAATATCTAGATTGCCTTGGGGTCATAAACAACACCACAGCCCATTCCCAAAGAACTGGATACTGGGATAAATAGGCTACATTCTCCTCTCCCAAAGAAACAGAAGTGGTTGGATCCTGAAACAGGCCTAAAGGCCAATAGCTAGGCACATGTAGAGGACATTTCTGAAAAGGAGTCATTACTTAAAGAGGTCTCAATAGTAGCAATAAAGCCATCCACTATAAACAAACCGCAAGTCTCAGCACAGAAAACAAACAATCAAACAAACAAAGAAAAGAAGAAAATGAGGGAAGGAGGAGACAAAATACTTCCAAAAGCTTCCAAGTCCTCCAAAGGACATTCAGTGAACATCAAGGGAGAAGTAATCAAAAGCCACACAGCTGAAATGTTTGAAACATCAACAGTGGAGATAACTAAACAGATCAATAATATGTTTGACAAATTCAAAGCACAGATAATTAAAGGCATAATGATCCTAATAAAACAAATAATAGATGAGTCTAGCTTACTGGATGAGCTAAAGAAAAGGATACAAACCATGAATGCCCAGCATAAAAAACAGTTGGAGTCCATAAAAGTGTTTCAAACAGAAATCTTGGAGACTAAAATTTTTATTGAAATTATGGGCAACAAAAAATTAAACCTAGATCCCTATCTCTCACCAAGCACTAAACTAGAATTGAAATGGATCAAAGATCTAAATATAAAAACAGAAACACTGAACCTGCTGGAAGATAGTATAGGTAGAACTCTTGAAGACATTGGCATAGGAAAAGACTTTAAGAACAAATCCTCATTTTCATATGAAGTAGCACAAAGAGTCAACAACTGGGATCCCATCTTGTTAAAAAACTTCTGCATACCAAGAGAAACCAACAACAGAGTGAAGAGACAACCCACAATGTGGGAAAAAATTTTTACCAGCTCTTCCTCAGACAAAGGACTACTATCTAGAATATATAAAGAACTAGAAGTCAATGGTGAAAGACGGGCATCACAGGGCAGCAAAGGAGCAAAGAAGCAGCAAGTCACAAGCGACAAGCAGTGGCCCTCTTTTGCTCCTTATGTCCTATCCAGGCAACCCACCCTTGGAGGAGGCAGCAGTCACCCCGGGGTGGGGCACCTTTCATCCCAGCATCGCACCACCAACCAATCCCAGCATCCCATCCTTGATCCCAGCAGCACACACCCTGGATAAAGCAACCTCTGAAATGCCTCACCCACGACTGCATGAGGTCTGGGGGGACATCTCAACACAAGCCAGAGTGCCTGTAAACTTAGTACTCAGAAGACGTGAGGGAGGAGAATCACCACAAGCTCTAGGCCAGCCTGGGCTACAAGTGACATGCTGTGTAAAAAAAGAAAACTCTAGTAGAATTTTACCCATATGCTATCTCATTTTCTCGAAATAAATAGTTTTACTGCTCCCTTTCCATGCTGAAAAAATGTCGTAAAACACTTGTTACACTGCTGGTCGTGGTGGTACACGCCTGTAATCTCAGCTCTCTGGAAGCTGAGGCAGGAGGATCACCATGAGTTCATAACAAGACCCTGCCTCAAAAAGCAAAAAGCAAAACAGAATAAAACAAAAACTTGCTACACTGAAGAGAGCCTCAAAGACAATGATGTACAATCCCTCCCAAGCCCACTCTGCCTTATGAATTCATCAGTCTCAGATTGTATTTGTGCGCATGGAAAAGGCGTAGTGCATCTCCTGAGCCAAGCGGCCCCTCCAATTTTAAAGGAGCCTGGGATACCTAGTGGAGCCAGTCTATTCACAGACCGCCTGAAGGCAGTGATTGCAGACTGGAAAACAAAACTGAGGGAACCTCAGTGGACAGTGGGGAGTGGGAGTGGGGTGGAAGAGCGCCCTGGTGGTGTCAAGAAGTGAGTAGTCGGCCAGTGCATGAGAGAAATGTGTCGGAGGGAAAGATGGGGCACATCTGCACATGGTCTTAGGTAGGACCGGGTTAGCAGGAAGGAAGGGTCAGGGAAGACACAGATTGGGCACTGGCAGGGGGAGGGCCAGGACAGCATGGACCACTGAGTGGGGGTGGCCTTGAGAGCAGTGTGGAGGAGAGACCCTCTCCCTGGCGTGTGGCCCGTGACAAGTGAGCATAGGCAGATAAAAGGGGTGGAGAAGAGGATGGGAAAGCTTTGGAGGGCTGTGAAGTAAATTCCCCCCTTCTCTAACCATAGCGTGTTGGACTCGCCTTTCCCTCCCTCCCCCGTGGACCCATCCACGGGGTGTTCTGTCACGTCAGAGCCTCTGTGCCCAGCCAGGGCTTTTATTGGCTGGTGACTTGCTGACCAAAGAAAGCCCAAGGGCGTGGCCACCTCAGGGACAGGTATATAAAGGGGGGTCAGGCCCACACGGGGCAGACCGCTGGGAGGAGCTCCCGGGAGAAGCATGGCCAGGTGTCCAGCAGGGCAGAGCAGCGGCCAGAGGACCAGGCCGAGAAAGAAGAGAAGAGCAATTTCAAGGCCTAAACTGAAGGGAAAGGCGAGTAGACATCCAAGCTCCTCCCCCTGTCCCCCTTGACAGCCCTCCCAAGAGGCCTGAGGTCCCCAGACTGTACCCTTCTCATGAAGCCCCTGCTCCCATGGCTCCGCCCTCTGTCCCCCAGCCAGTGCTCTTCTGTGACCTCCCCGTGTGCTTCCAGGTGGCCAAGAAGTCAAGCAGGGCCAGAAGACCCGGTCCCCGGACAGGGAAGAAGCTCTCTCCCCGAGCATCGCCACGTCCTCCTCGAGATAGAAGAAGGAAACCCCAGCAGGGTTTGGCGGTCCTCAGCACCAACAGGGGGAGCAGCCCCAGCAAGATGCGCCAGGGCAGCAGCAGGGCCCTGGGCGCCCGGAAACGCTGCACCAGGAGAGGCCCAAAGAGAAGCCCTGCCAAGCTGGGCCGCAACAGGTCCACCCGAGGCCGAAGCCGAGGCCGCAGAGCCCCAGCCTCGCGCAAGACAATGCCAATGCGCTAGGCCAAGAGAGGTGGCCAGACACCTCGCTACCATCTGAGAGGTGGCCAGAGGTCTGCCTGCCTCTGCCTCCACTGAGGTAGTCCTGAAAGTGTACACCCACGCTTCCCCGTGATGGGGCAATAAACTAACTCTTGGCGACCTGAGAATGTGTCTGTGTGCTGTCTGGGGGCGGGGAGGGGACAAGGGAGGCAGGGAGGGAAGGTGGGGGAGAAGGGAGGAAGGTGGGGTCCTCCTGTTCCCAGGGATTGGAATTCGAGGGGGAGGGAGGGAGGGGAAGGGAGTGGAGAGGGAGGGGGAGGGAACTGCAAGGTGGGTCGGGAATAGAAGTCAGGGGAAGAGAGGGAGGGAGGGAGGAAAAGAGAGAGGGAGGGAGGGAGGAACTGTGGGAGGGTGGGAGGAAAAGGGGGAATATAGCGGGAGGGAGGGGACTGCACATGGCGCAGGGCATGAGAAGTCGGGGTATGGAGGGGGCAGAGGGAGGAAAAGCGTGAGGGAGGCAGGAAGAGAGGCAGGGAGCTGCCCGCGAGGGCTGGGAACTGTTCCTCCCTCCTTCTCTCCCTTTCCCCCTCTGGCTTTGCTTCCCTCTGCCCCTCTCTACCCCTGACTTCTATTCCCCCATCCGGCATTGCAGTTCCCTCCCTCCCTCCCTCCCTCCCTCCCTCCCTCCCTCCCTCCCTCCCTCCTCCCATCCCTCCCTCCCTCCCTCTCTCTCTCCAGGCCTCCTCTCCCTCCCTCCCTCAGCTCTTCCTCCCCCTCCCTCCTTCCATTCCCTCCTCGCTCCCTCCTCCCTCCCTCCCTGCTCCCCTCCCTCCCTCCCTCCATTCCTCACTTCCTCTCTCCTCCCTCCCTCCCTCCCTTCCCCTGACTTCTATTCCCGACCCACCTTGCAGTTCCCTCCCTCCCCCTCCTCCCCTTCCCCTCCCTCCCTCCCCTTCTCCCTCCCCCTCCAATTTCAATCCCTGGGAACAGGATCCCACCTTCCTCCCTTCTCCCCCTGCCTTCCCTCCCTGCCTCCCTTGTCCCCTCCCCGCCCCCAGACAGCACACAGACACATTCTCAGGTCGCCAAGAGTTAGTTTATTGCCCCATCACGGGGAAGCGTGGGTGGACACTTTCAGGTCTACCTCAGTGGAGGCAGAGGCAGGCAGACCTCTGGCCACCTCTCAGATGGTAGCGAGGTGTCTGGCCACCTCTCTTGGCCTAGCGCATTGGCATTGTCTTGCGCGAGGCTGGGGCTCTGCGGCCTCGGCTTCGGCCTCGGGTGGACCTGTTGCGGCCCAGCTTGGCAGGGCTTCTCTTTGGGCCTCTCCTGGTGCAGCGTTTCCGGGCGCCCAGGGCCCTGCTGCTGCCCTGGCGCATCTTGCTGGGGCTGCTCCCCCTGTTGGTGCTGAGGACCGCCAAACCCTGCTGGGGTTTCCTTCTTCTATCTCGAGGAGGACGTGGCGATGCTCGGGGAGAGAGCTTCTTCCCTGTCCGGGGACCGGGTCTTCTGGCCCTGCTTGACTTCTTGGCCACCTGGAAGCACACGGGGAGGTCACAGAAGAGCACTGGCTGGGGGACAGAGGGCGGAGCCATGGGAGCAGGGGCCTCATGAGAAGGGTACAGTCTGGGGACCTCAGGCCTCTTGGGAGGGCTGTCAAGGGGGACAAGGGGAGGAGCTTGGATGTCTACTCGCCTTTCCCTTCAGTTTAGGCCCTGAAATTCCTCTTCTCTTCTTTCTCGGCCTGGTCCTCTGGCCGCTGCTCTGCCCTGCTGGACACCTGGCCATGCTTCTCCCGGGAGCTCCTCCCAGCGGTCTGCCCCGTGTGGGCCTGACCCCCCTTTATATACCTGTCCCTGAGGTGGCCACGCCCTTGGGCTTCCTTTGGTCAGCAAGTCACCAGCCAATAAAAGCCCTGGCTGGGCACAGAGGCTCTGACGTGACAGAACACCCCGTGGACGGGTCCACGGGGGAGGGAGGGAAAGGCGAGTCCAACATGCTATGGTTAGAGAAGGGGGGAATTTACTTCACAGCCCTCCAAAGCTTTCCCATCCTGTTCTCCACCCCTTTTATCTGCCTATGCTCACTTGTCACGGGTCACACGCCAGGGAGAGGGTCTCTCCTCCACACTGCTCCCAAGGCCACCCCCACTCAGTGGTCCATGCTGTCCTGGCCCTCCCCCTGCCAGTGCCCAATCTGTGTCTTCCCTGACCCTTCCTTCCTGCTAACCCGGTCCTACCTAAGACCATGTGCAGATGTGCCCCATCTTTCCCTCCGACACATTTCTCTCATGCACTGGCCGACTACTCACTTCTTGACACCACCAGGGCGCTCTTCCACCCCACTCCCACTCCCCACTGTCCACTGAGGTTCCCTCAGTTTTGTTTTCCAGTGTGCAGTCACTGCCTTCAGGTGGTCAGACTTCCGTGAATAGACTGGTTCCACTCGGTGTCCCAGTCCTGTTTAAAATTGGAGGGGCTGCTTCTCTCAGTAGATGCACTGCCTGGGCTTGGGTTTTAACAGTTGAGCAGAGTTGAGTCAGGTATTCATGTTCCAGAAATCGCAAGGGACCCTTGCATGTTCCATGCATGCAAATACAATCTGAGACTGATGAATTCATAAAGTAGAGTGGGGTTGGCTGGGTTTGTATAGCATTGTCTTTGAGGTTTAGTTCAGTGTAACAAGTATTTGTATTTTTGTTTTGTTTTATTTTTTATTTTTAGGAGAGAAGGTCTTCAGGCTGGTCTTGAACTCATGGTTATCCTCTTGGCTCAGATTCTGGATTACTGGGATTGTAGGCATGCACCACAGTCAGAAGTATAACAACTTTTTTACACAATTTTTCCATAATGTAACAGGAGAAGTAAAACTATTTATTGAGAGAAAATAAGATAGCATATACATCAAATTCCACTAAGATTTTTTTTTTTGAAACAAGGTTTCAGTTGTAGTTCAGGCTGACCTCCAACTCAGTATGTAGCCCAGGCTGGCCTAGAACTTGCAGCAATCCTCCTGCCTCAAGCTTCCTGAGTGCCTGGATTATAGGCCTCCAACCCCATCCCATGCAAAATTCCATTAATTTAAAAAATATTTCTGGAAGTAATAACTTTAGCCAAGTTACTGGATACACAATCAGTTTACTTGTATTCTTACATCTTTAATGAGCAATTGAAAATTGAAATAAAACAGTAAAATTTAAAATGGCATTAAAATATGGATCAAAGGGGATAAAACTCATAGAAGATTATGTTAGCACATTGAGACCTCTAAAGCTTTGAAAAGATGAATTAATGAAGATGAAATAAATTAAGACATAAACTTTGTTCACTACTCACTCAGAGGACTGAACACTGTTACAGTATCAGTTCTTCCCATAGACAGTGATAGATCCAATATAATCAAGATTATATTAATCAGTGTTCCTGTGGCTGAGACTCAATGCATTACAGCCACAATGTAAAGGAGGTGAGGTTTAATTTAGCTCACAGATTCGGGGAAGTAGTACTTGGTTAGCAGGCTCCAAGGCAGAAATATGGTGGAAGGGCATTGTGGAGCCAAGGTGCTTTGTTTGTGCAGGTTCAGAAGCAGAGCGTAGGAACAGCACCAGAGAGGAAGAGGCCAGGGACCAGATTTACATCCAAGGTAACCTCTTTCTGACCCAGCCAGTCACACCCAGAAGTCTGCTTCATTAATCCCATAGACAGTTTTCAAACCAATCAAGTTGACAATCCAATCTAACTATCACAATGGGTTTCTATTCCCAATATGCTGGTAGCAGTTTCTCAGTTGTAAAAGCCAACAATGTCTACGGATCCTGCCAAATGTGCCCTAGGGGGTAAATTCATCCTGATTTTAGAATCATCTCCCTCTATAGATATAAGTATCTCTCTGTATATATTTACCTAAGCATGAATGAAAAATGTACAGAAAAATTACATACATCAGGTTGTTATATAAGTTATCTGTGGGGAGAAAAATGCAAAGTGAGTAGAGAGGTTCAGGAGAACTGAGAAAGTAATGGAAAAATGAATAAAATAAAGACTGGTAAACTTTTATACATTTGCATGAAATGTTTTTTAAAAAATAAAAATAAGTTTTGTTGCTTGAAAGTGAATGCTGTATTCATGGGAATACATTGGATGTCATTATTTTTATGTGTTTGGCATATTTCTTTCTGTGGGCACTACCATTGTCTCAGCCCATGTAACTCTGATGGACTGACACCTCCATAATACAATGGGGCCACAAGAATAGGTGTTTGACTCAGGCTTTGTGCTGTACTCTTAATGACTGTGTCCCTTTAAAATTGATATGGTGAACCCTTAGTACTAGGAGGTGGTGCCTTTGTGAGATGATTAGGTCATGAGCGTGGAATCCTCATGAAGGAGATTATAATATGGGGCCATTCTAAAAGAAATAGTAGAGAGCTGCCTTAGCTCTTCCACCATGTGAGGAGGGCACAGCAGGAAGGTAGCTGCCTATGAGAAATGACCCTGCACCAGACCCTGAATCTCCCAGTTCCTTGATCTTAGGTGTCTCAGCCTCCAAAACTATGAGAAATAAGTTTCTGTTGCTTATAAGCTGCCAAGTCTGAGATATTTTGTTATATCAAGCCAAATAGACTAAAATGACTTGCTTATCATGGTATCCCACATTCTTCCCCCAGTGGTTGGGCTATGAGTCAAACATACTTACATGAGGCTGAATCACAAGACACCTGGTTGAACGTTTTGGACTCCCATTGGTTATCTTTCCTATCCACGTGTAGCAGCAAAGAATGGAGTCAACATGCAAAGGGTAGCACAGAAAGACAGTCAAGGCATGAAAAAGAAGATAGGAAGAGAGACAGAGTGGGAAGAGGAGAAACACCCAGGGTCATCATTTGAGATCCTGGACACAGCCCAAATTTAATTTCATCCTATGACTTCTCAAGTATCATTCAAACCTCTAAAGTTCTCCTTTTATTTTCTTGCCTTGGCTCATTTGAATTATGTTTCTCTCACTGGTATGTCCCAAGATCCAGTGTAATACAAAATGACAGTGAATTCATCAACACTGGACAAATCAAGATATTTTTATAGAGGTTATATTGAACATTTTAAATTATGGGGACAAATGGGATAGTTTTATATTATAGGTGACCATTTGGTAACTTCAGATTTTAAGAAGTAATTTCTAATGGAATTTCCTTACAGAAAACTGTCTTGTAAACTCGGGATGAATCTAGGTTAGGAGAGCAGTTTGCTTTTAATAATTAATGATGCATCACAAAGAAGGCTGGCACAATGTTTTGGTCACACCTTCCGTGCTATGTTGGACAGCAGCTTCACACAGATACAACCTGAGAAGACCCTGCCACTCACTATGCCTCTTGCTTTTCTCAGGTTTCTGTGACAGCACAGCATGAGCCACTTGCATGAACTACTTGGCCTTCATGCAAATACAACTAGGGAGTGTGTATAGGAAAAACACCCATAGATCCACACTTAGTCAGTGAGATGACAACTGAGGAATAAAGGCTTTCCTTCGTGCCCTGGGAAAACAGTTTTGATGATCCCATAAGACTCCTGAGAGGTTCCTGGGTAAGCAAGTACAAGTGGCCTAAAAGAGCAGCTGACTCAATGACATATTTTTACATTGGTATTTTCCTCTTCCTTGATTTACTCAAGCCCCTAGTCTTTCTCTTCCATGTATTTTGATCAGATTTTGCTAGGGTATAAATGTTTTTGTCCCATCTAAATTTGTATATTGAAATCCTAGCCCACAATATGAGAGTATTAGTATATGGGGTCTTTGGGAGGTGATTGGGTCATGAAAGTTCTAGTAAGATTAGTGCAGCTATAAAAGAGGCCCCAGAGAACCCCCACCCTTTTCTCATGTGAGGACACAGTAAGAAGTAGTTCACCTTTAAACCCCAAAATGCCCTTCATCAGAACCTTACCATGTTGGCCCCTGGTCTCAGAATTCCAGCCTCCAGAACTATAAGAAATGAATTTCTATTGTTTAAAAGCCACATAGACTATGGCAATTTGTTATAGTAGCTTGAATGGAATAAAATAGGTTCAAGTAAGATCTCTATACACAGGCACTTCTTTTGAAAAATTCTAGGTTAAGATATACAGATACTTGAAAATTCTCTAATGTCATTTTGTAATGTCTACATATCATCTTTACATTGAGAAGAGAAATAATTCCTAGTAGCACCTTTACTTTAATCTTGAAGAAGAGAAGGGTAAGCTAGACAGCAAAAGAGGTGCCCTTTATAGAATTAGAAGTAAAGTCTTTGCTTGTGGCACTGAGATTAACTGAATGATGCAATACCCTCCTGCATGAGAAGACTTCTAGTAGAATGGTGGATTTAAAAGGAAAAAGTTCTGATCAGGACCCTGGGGAAAGGCCTATAGGAAAATTCAAAGTTTTCTCATGAGGAATTATGGTATGGAAACATTACTGTATTGATTTTCGTTAACTATAAGAGCCATTAGATGAGTAGGTTTAATTTGGCTGATACCTTCTGAAATGAAAAACATGTTCCCCAGATTTATGGCTTGTGCCTAAATGTCCCCCTAAAGCCTCATGCGTCATAGATAGGGCTTTTCAGAGGTGCCTGGATGTAGAGTGTTTGATTTTGGGATAAGTTTGTGTCGCTGGGATCAAGGGTGTCTGATTACTAAATTAGTCCACTGGTTGATTTGGCATAGTTCTGGGTAGGTTTAAGGTTGCCCCACCCTGGGTGTGAGTGCTACCTGTGCAAAGGGTGGGTAGCCCGAATAAAATGTGAGGAACAGAAAGGGGGCTAGTGTGGTAGCTTCTTGCTTGCTGTTTGCTGCCTTCTGCCTGCCTTCTCTGCAATGACCCTCTGACATGCCACCCTGCCTTGTGGCCAACCAATGATGAATTGATAATCAAAGAATGTTATATGTATCTTAGTCACTTTTGGCATCACTGGGATGAAGTATCCAATACTCACAACTTAAAGGAGGAAACGTTTATTTTTGGCTCATAGATTTTAGAGGATTCAGTCCATAGTCTGCTGCCTCCAAGGAAGGAACGGTATGGGGGAAGGGTCTGGCAGAGGAAAGTTTCTCATGTCATGGTGACCAGCAAGCAGAGGGAGAAGGGAGGAGAGAGACATACCCTTCCAGGTCAGGCAACCAGTGACCCACCCCTCTTCCAACTACACTTCACTTCCTAAGAACAAATTCAGCTCTGAATTTAGCATCCTCATGATCTAGTCATCTTCTAAAAATCCCATCTTTGAATCATGATCCTTTGGGAGGATATTCCATATTTAAACCATCACATTCTGCCAAAGACTCATGTTCATCTCATTATGTAACATGAATTTAATCCATTTCTGAGAGCCCCCAAAGTCTAAACAGTTCCAATATTGCTGGAAAGTCCTACTCCAAAGTCTCCTCTGAGACTCAAGGCAAACTCTTAGCTCTGAGCCTCTATAAAAATATAAAATAAGGTTAAATACTTCCAACATAAAATGGCAGAGGGCAAACATTCCCATTCTGAAAAAGAAATAGAGGGCTAAAAAGGAATTGGATCAACACAAGTCAGAAATCCAGCAGTGCAAATATTAAATCCTATAATTCCATGTCCAGCACCCAAGGCAAGTTGTGGTGAGATGTGAGCATCAAAGGGCTTGGGCAGCCCTGACACTATGGTATCACTGTTTGCAGCCCTCATGACCCCTCTCTTTGAGTAGTTCTAACTGCCAGTGGCTTTTCTCAGCAGATATGGTATGTTTCAGGCATGTCCAACTTGCTGGGGTCTCCCCTACACTGCAGCATCACTCTCATGGCTTTCTGCACTGCTTGGCATCCTAGGCATTCTTCTGAATTCTAGGTGGACTCCTCCTAGCGTCCACAACTGCAGTGCATTCTGCCTGTCTATGAAACCACCACCGTGTGGATGGCATGAAGGTCTGCTACCAGACTGAGCAGTAGCCGGACTCTTTTGGATCATGGCTGCAAAAGCCTCTGAGGGTCTGGATGGCTGAGCACTGTGAAATGAGTCTTAGGGAGCCAATTTCCTTGATGACCCTTCTGGACCAAGGGGGTCAAGGATATTTCTTCTCAAATGAAAGATTTACAGGTTTATACCTTTGGAGCTGCAAAGAGTGGAGTCTTCCTGATTTCTGACATGCCCTCAAGCCATCTTTTCTATTGTACTGATACAAAGTACTTGACTTCTTTTTAATGCTAATACTTTTTATCAACTGAGCTCTTCATTGCTCCAACTTTGGAAATGCTTCTTGTTGTTGAAATGGCAAACTTTTCAAGTAATTTTATTCTACCATTCACTCCTAAAAGCTGCTAGCATTACTCATGCCACAGTCTAAATGTTGGCTACTTTGAAATCTCCTCCACTAGAATAATTAGTCTGTCACCCTTTTTCTCAGTCTCCTGCAAAATCTCAGGACATAAGCAAAATGAAGACATATTTTCTCCAGGGGTGGAATGTACATGGCCTGTACTCCAACTGCTAATGGAAGTTTCCAACAGAAGCCTCCTGAGCCTGGCCTTTATTGTCTGCATTTCTATCAACATTCTGCTCTTCTGCACTCTAACTAGAATCTCCCAATATGCTTGATTTACAGCCTTTAAGAGCTTCTCTAGCTGGCATCTCCAAACCTTTTCAACTCCTCTTGTAAGCCAATTCCAAAGGTTTCTAAACCACATGGTCAGGTACAGTCACAGCAATGACTCAAATCTCAGGATCAAAATCTATCTGTCCTAGTCACTTTCCTCTTCATTGGGAAAAAATAATGAACACTAATAACTTAAAAGAGCAGAGGTTTATTTTGTCTCACAGTTTTTAGAGGATTCAGTCCATGGCTTCTGGCCTCAAGGCAGGAAGGTCATGGTGGAAGGGTCTAACAGAGGAAAGCTGCTTGGGACATGGCAGTCAGGAAGCAGTGAAAGAAGGGAGGATCCTGGGAAGGAGATACAGACTTCTAGGTTATACCCCCAGTGATCTGCCTCTTCCAACCAGACCTCACCTCCTAATAGCACATTCATCTTTGAACTCATCGGAGGATTAATCCACTGATGAGCGTAGCACCCTCATGTTCCAATCATCTTCCAAAAGCCCATCTCTGAATTCATGAGCCTTTTGGGAACCATTCACTGTGCATACACACATATACCAGATGAAACCCATTTTTCTGTGTAAGTATAATTAATGTGCACTAATAAAAATAATATGGATGATAGTGAAAATGCAAAATTAACAATGATTTTTTTCTCAAAGATTGAGAATGTCATTTTTGCATTAAAAACTATGGCCTACACAAATTCTAAGCTCTAAAAATGGGTCATATTTATTACAAAGTTGGTGGCTCAATCCATGAATAATCTGTCACTTAGGCTATGAGTATAGAAGGACATTATAGATTTGGTAGACTTGTTCTTTCTGGAAAAGAGGTAATGTCCTAGTGTGAGGAGTCAGTATTGTATTCTAGTAGTATTTCTTTGATCCTCATAAAGGGCATTGAAATAAAATATTTTTCTTTATTTTTTATCTATTTTTATGGACTCTCAACTCACTAGCCTGCCCCTTCACATAACTCGAAAAATGGAAAACATCTCATTCCTTTCAAACTTTCAGACTCACGGTAGTAGAGGACACTGTGTGGAGAATAAAAATACCCAAATCGTGTATTATTCATATGACATTCCAAGGGGGCACTAAGGCAAAATAATTCTAACAGCTCATGTATTAGCAGGAAAAAATACACATTTCAGCAATATATGCGTTTACGGTTTTCTCTGTGAACATTTTATTCTTATGCCTCACCTTTAGGAGCAATAGCTGGAATCTCTTTTAAACCACATTATTAATTCTCATGATCTGTCTACAGAGGGTTGGTAGGTTCAAATTGTAATATTGAAATTTCCCAAATAGAGACAGACAAACACCCATTCTATGTCTAGCAAACAACATAGATTAGTTTTCGACTTTGTAATAATTAAGACTCAGTACTAACAGTTTAAGAAAGAAAAAAATTTCCTTGCCTTCATTTTCCCTCATCTATCCCCAGAAGGATGATATGGCAATGCTTAATAGCTTTTTGTGTTATACCAGATGAAAGTAGTTAGTGATCACCACTTTTTTCCATCTAAGCACTAATAGAATGTAAGAAGCCATTTTAATTATACCAATTTAATTGTTGAGTTTCTTAAATATATTTTTAAACCAACATTTTGGCCTAAATTATTTTATTCAGAGCATACTAACTAAAAGACAAATTCTGTGGTTAAAGAATTTGTAGTCTGTCCAAACAAAGGCAGGAATTTAACTATTAATGCTCACAGAATTGAATAATATAGCCAATGATTGAGTAATAAAACACATATGAAGATCTTAACTCTAATTCTAGGCATCATACTTGATAATCACTCAATATATTAGAATGATTTATACTGTTATCATCAGTATTTGTAATTTGTACATGGAAAGGTTAAAGTGGTTCAAAGAACTTGGTTATGGATCCCTGTGTCTTGAAAAATTAACCTTACCCAAAAGAGTTGCAAAGGCCATTGGCTACTGGGAAGAGATCTCTAGGCCCTGGAATGTCATGCCTGATAGGAATGTCTTTGTTTACTAGGATACTTTGATCACTAGACAACCGAATGTTATTATTTCTGATGGAGGCTTTGGGCTATATAGTATCAGTTCTACCTCTGGAGGGGCTGAAAAAAAAATAAGGTCAGCCATGTGGGTATTATGTGATGGAGTCTCATTAAAAACTCTGTCCAGAAGCTCAGATGAGCTTTCCTGGTTGGTAATGCTCTATACTAGTAATGACGAATCTTTTAAAGACCATGTGCCCCAACTGTAACCCACTTATTTATTGCAAAGTGCCAACACTGCAATTAAACCTGAATACTGAGGTTTTAATTTAGAAAAAAACCCAACTTGAACAGAGAGGGCCCTGCCTGCCTGCTGCAGCACACATGCCATAGATTCGCCACCACTGTTCTTTACATATTATCACACATTAATATAGAGAAAGTAATGCTCTTTCATTACTCCACAAACAGGACAATGGAAACTGCATCTGGTACTTTTCTTGATCCTCCCTATGCACGCCCTCCCTTGGTTGATTTTAATCTGTATCCTTTCCCTATAATAAACCATAACTGAATCTAGAAGATTTTGATGAATTCTCTGAGTCCTCTAGTAAATTATTGAACTTGAGGGCATTTAGGAGAACCCACTGAACTTGCAATTGGTGTCAAAAGCAAAGGCAGTCTTCTATGAAGTGAACTTCCGCTAATTCATCCTTAGCTAGAACTTCCACACCTTCACTGTCCACTTACAGATTGTCTGTCTAAAGTCTCTGCAACTTGGCCTTCTTGTAGGCACAAGCATGACACTGAACTGACTGAAGGACTGGTAAAATCCCTTAGCCCGCATCATATACTATCCCCATTGTATGTGTGTTAGTTACTTTTCTCGTTGCTGAGACAAAATACCTGACACCCGAAGTTAAAAGAGGAAAAGTTTATTTAGCTTACAGTTTGTAGAGATTTCGTGGTTCACAGTTCATAGTTGGCTGCTCCAAGGCAGGGTGGCATGGCAGAGGGACATCGCAGAGGAGAAACAGTTCATGACAAAGCAGGGCAAGGAGAAGGCAGCAAGCAAGTGAGCTAGAGACAAGCAACAAGCCAGGACCACAGCTCTTTCTGTCCCTCATATTATACCCAAGCAACCTGCCCTTATGGCAGGTAGCAGTCACACCCTTAATCTTGGCATTGCACCATGAATCAATCCCACTCTCAGGTCCTTGACCCCAGCAGTACACACCCTAGATCCAGCCGCCTTATCTATGACTGCATGAGGCTTTGCGGGGGGGGGGGGGCATCTAGACACAAGCCATAACAGTATAACATGTCTAGCTCCTTAAGCTATAACTAAGGCACTTGTTTCCCATGACATCAACAGAGCTAGCCAGTACATGATCTAGTTTTTAAACTTTTTCATAATAATGTAGCTCTTTAAAAGAAAATCAGTGCAGAGGATCCCTGACTTACGATGATTTGACTTACAATTTTTTTCACTTTACAAAAGTGCAAAAATAATATTCATTCAGTAGAAATGGTAGTTCAAATTGGAATCTTTTCCTGTACTGATGGTATGTGGTATGATACTCTCTTGCTATTCTGGGCAGTGACAGGTGAGGTCCCAGTCACCCTTGCAATCACAAGGAGATACAACTGTCACTCTGCAGTGCACTGTATTGGTAAACTAGGATGGCTGCTAGGTTTGGTGTATTCAATGCATTTTTGACATGTTTTCATCTGTTCACTTATCAGGATATAACCTTATCATAAGTCAGGGAACTCTATATACTTTCCTAACAAACCATAGTAGCTTGCACTTAAAAAACAGGTAAAAAGGAAGAAAAATTTAGAAAGATGTAAGTACAAACAGATATGAGTTAAAACGCTTCTTGATCATTCTTCCACTGATAGTAATTACTCTATTCAAACTCTTTAGCTGAGAAACTTTCTCCTCTATCTCTCATTTTAGAATATCAAAATTCTCAACTTTGGACCTTCCAAAGTTTTCAGAAGACAGACACAGTGCAGTGCTCACATCTTGTCTCCCAGAGGAATGTAGACAAAAGTTTTCCATTAAAAGTTTTTGCCACAAAGATCATTTTTCCAAGGCTAGGTGCAAATTTTTCCCTTTTAAATCCTTATAAGATACATTCTTTTTCTACATACAGATGTTTTTGTGAATCCTTTAATTAAAGGCCATACTTGTCTTTCTATATTTTAAAGCATTGTTCCCTGTTAAGAAACTAATAAGCCAGGTATGGTGACAAATGTCTATATTCCAGCCCCTGGAAGCCTGAGGATCTCTCAAGTTCAAATTCTGCCTGGGTAACTTAGTGCAACCCTGTCTCAAAATTAAAAAAAAAAACAAAGGGCCAGTGATGTAGCTCAGTGGGAGAGCTCTGGGTTCAATCCCCAGTATTGCAAAAAATAAAAAATAAAAGGAAATAAGGAAACAAGTAACACTCTCACACCAAAATGAACCTAATTAAGGCAGAATTCTCTAAGGGGAGGAGGAAATTATATGCACCACTCTTCACACTCTAGGTATGGAAACCAAGCCACTGAAAGTCAGTAGGTTATATTCAGTCTACATACCTTAAGCATCAATATCTGTAGGGATTGCTGGACTTAATGAACATGTTAACTAATTTGGCTGTACATGATGTTTTATTGTGAGTGAAACTCTTATTGAGAATGCTATGCAATTTACTAATTATACCTACCACAAACTAAAATAGAGGTTTTCACGCTCGTTGCTTATTAGGATCACCTGGGGAATTTCTATAAATAGAAATATCTGGACCCCTATTCCCAGAGATACTTCTTTGATTTTCATTGGAATCTAGCCTTTGGCACTTCTTCAAGCTCCCATGATAAATCTAAGCACAACTAGCTGTAGAAATCATTGCTTTGATGCATGTACTATGGGTTTAAAGCCAGTCTCTTTATTTGTCTCAATTAACAACTATGCTATGTCTCATTTCATAAAGCTCAAACTAGGTAAAAACTAGTCTGAATTCTATTCTGTGCATCTAATTACTGGACAATCTTAAATGCCTCCTTTTTGGCCCCATGAATAGGTGCCTAATTATACCTCTATATTTGTAAGCTATGCACTTGGTCAGAATCATATGCATACTTGGTTCTGGTGGCTAAGGGTCTTTATGCACACAATACCAAGTGGAAATATTTTAGAGCTTATTTGGAGGGAAGAACATTTTTCTCGTGGAGTCTGAACCAGAAAGTAGATCTCCTATTAGTGTGGACCACTACTACTTTCTATGGGTAACACAATTCAAAACATTCCCTTATCACAAGTTTGGAACATTATTGCTTAATCCTTTCATCTCCAAAATATAGAACACTGTTGGCACTCTATGTAAAAAAGATTGTTGGAGAGAAAGTGGAGGTGTTGTCAGAAGCTGATTCCTGTGTGCATATAAAAAAGCTCATCTTTTTCCAATTAAGAAAATGTTTCTTTAGCAACCATTCACCTGTATTACTCATTTCTCCTATCATGAAGTTCAATATTTGTCTTCAGCCTTTCTTGTATTCATTAAAACAAAATTCATTCTTCTTTTAATAAGTAGCTGTGGCATGATTTCTACTTGCAACTTTGCCCATCCCAAATCCTGCAGAATTCAAAAGTTTGAAAATGCAGCACTTCAGACTTGGCATTTGTGGCTGTCATTTGTGGACCAGTTCATTGAATGATGGAGATTCTGCGGTCCCTATTGTTTGCTGCTTCTACTTTCTTATTTGAGGTTTGGCCTGGAAGTCTCCAATGATCTTTGGCTTTTCCAACAGATTTTACCCTCTCTCTTGCTCTGGCTCTCAGTGTACAGGGCTGTCTTTGGCAGGAAAAGTTGCTCCTGTTGACGAGTCCCAGAATCCAGGGGGAAGTCATCTGTCAGCCTCTGTCTTAGAATAGAGAGCTTGCTTTTTCATTGTCGGGACAGAGACTAAGATATCAACCAGTGAGAGCACACAACTGTGCTACTCCAAGTCCATCAAGATTTCAGTGAAGCTGACTCCACGGTAGCTTCAGGAGTGGATGTGAGACTCAGGACCAAGCCAGACACGCAGATAGTATAATGATTTATGCTTGGGGCTAGAGCAAGACTACACAGGTTTGACTCTTCTTTACCACTTATTAGCTCTGAAATAAAATAACAATGCCTATCACATGGGCAAAGTGCTTAGAATCATAGCTGAAATGCTTTAAGTGTTCAATAAATGTTAGTTTTCACTGTTCTTCCATGTACTTGTCCATATACTTACTTTAGGGATAAACAGGTGACCAAGTTGAACCAATGAGAATGAGGACTAAGACGTCTATTAAGGTTTTTGGAGATGGCTGTCTTTTGTTCTGTTTCTTGCTGATCTTAAATCAGGAAGATGTAGGTCCAAAGCCTCCATTTTTGGTTCCCAGTGGGAGCCTGAACATGGAGCCCACATAGAGAACATATCAAAGAGTTATAGAAATAAAAGCTCTTGGCGACACAATTAGTGGGCCTGGGCTTATCAGTTAGCAAAGCCTGAAGCCACACTGATCCCTTTCATTTTTCATTTGTTTGTGACAGTCTAATTAATCTCTCTTTGGCTCCAAGCCAGTTTGAATTGCTTTTTCTGTCGCTTGCAATCAGAAGATCTTAACTGATTCGGGAGTCAAAGATCAAATATCTTTGGGGCCAGATAGCAAAATATTTTCCGGTATCCCTCAAACTGTATTACTAAAGTGATTATTTGTATGTGAAGCCTGATTCACTTACCATAGCGGGGGGAGTGCAGGAAGGAAGAGGACTGGATCAAAGATCAGAGAGGAAGCCAAACTTTCAATTAAGGATCATTTGTGAAAAGTTTACTAACAAAGAGATTAGTTATAAAACCTTGGACAGACCGAACCAAAAATAATAAACACAGCACATGACTGGCTGCAGAATAGCCATTGCCATTACTAGGACTATGGAAAAGGGAAGAGAGAGATTGAGAATATGGAAAATTGGGAGAGAGTCATGGAGAGAAAGCCAACTATGAAAAAAAAATAGTGGCTCTAGGAGTTTTTAGCAGAGCTCCTCATTGGCTATATTGGAAGGAACACAGCAGAGAGCAGAGAGAGGTAGAGGGTGAATCTAGAGAGGGAATGGAAAGATCCCAGCCCAAAGGCCCTGGCAAAGCTGTGTTGCTGGAGATTCTCCACGTAATCCCTAAAACTTTGAGTTTTACCATATTTGATTCTATGGTAAGATTGCATGATGAGTTCATTGAAAGAGCAAATTTTGAAAGACTACAGAGAGATCATGATAGGATGTTTTGGATTAATCCTCCTCCAGAAAACTGAAGAACTTGAAGTTGTCCACAGAAAAGCAGTGGTAATAAAAATAACTTTAGTAAATGGAAATTTCTTTTATCACTGCAAATGTATTATAAGTGGAATGGGAAAATAAATATGGTACATATGGTATATGCCATATTATATAGCCATGCAAAGGACTGGGTTATAGTCATACATTTACATATTGATGTGGTTATCTCTAAAGTATGTCATTATGTGTAAACGATATATATATTATATATATATATACACACAAAGGAATTAAAACTTTATAGTTTTTATACTTTCTTTCTTTCCTTTTCTTTTTCTTCTTCTTTTTTTTTTCTTTTTTGGTCCCAGAGATCCAACTTGGGACCTTGTGCTTGCCAAGTAAGTGTGGCACCACTGAACTACATCCCCAGCCCTGTTTTTGTACTTTCTTATGCTAAAAAACAATTTATTAAAGAAATCTCTCTCTCTCTCTCTCTCTCTCTCCCTCCCCCCAAAAAACCTATCTCTCGGAAATTGAACCCAGGGAGCACTGAGCTACATCCTCCACATCCTCAGCCCTTTTTATTTTTATTTTTTATTTTGAGACAGAGTCTTGGTAAGTTACCCAGGCTGGCCTAGAACTTGCAATCCTCCTGCATCAGCCTCTGAAGTAGCTAGGATTACAAGAGTGTGCAATTGCACCCAGCTGTGACTCTTATACAGATGCAGTATAAACATGTATTAAAGATTTTACATGCATCATTTACAATGAAGGAACCAGTACAATGTTACAAGTAATTCAAAGTCAAATCCAAAGAACAGACACATTTATAGATCAGGGATGTTGAAATGAATGTGCAAATTCAGGAAAAAACAGTTTCTTCCTCAGTGGAGGAGGGAAGTCAACTGAACCCCCAAGGGAAAGACTTAATTACGTGTCTACAAGCAAGTATTATTTTACATTCCTATCACTTATCTACAACTTACAGAATTATATAACCACTCAAAAGTAATGAAAGACACAGAGCCCTATAAATTCATATTCAAATAACTCAGAAAGGTATGCTTTAAACTAAGATTTCTCAACTTCCAAATTATTGATATTATGAGCTATATAATTCTTGGGGGAAGGGCCTGTCCAGTGCATTGTGGGGTGCAGAGCAGCATCCCTGACCTCTACCCATGAGATGCCAATGGCAGCCCCCTGAAGCTGCAACCACCAAAATATCTCTATGTATTACCAGATGTCACTGGGGGGAGGGAATTGTCCCCAACTGAGAATAGTTGATTTAAACAAGGTATAGTTTTCAGTTGAAATCCAATTGTGTGTGTGTGTGTGTGTGTGTGTGTGTGTGTGTGTGTTTGGTGCTGGGATTGGAACTCAGAGCCTCACACATGCTAAGCAATCACTGTTCCATCAAGCTCCACCCTCAGCCCCCACATTGTTTCCTACTTTTGTTCCTCTACCTTCAAATATTTGTTCAAATGTCATTTCTTCCAAGACAGCTCCCTCATTACCCTATGCTAAATACAGCCCATTGGCCAATTACCCTCTACTTTTTTCTACACACATTTCTTCCTCTTGTGTTATTGCTTAGCTTCTTCCAGCGTACATTCTCTGAGGACAAAATTGTTGAATTAATAAAATCAATCAATATATGAACAGATAGAACCAATAAAAATTTACACCACAAATAAATAAATAAATAAATAAAATATAAAAACAAGTGTGATTGATAGATGGATCATTTATCTTTTCTCCTGAAATAAAATAGTCTCTTGAAACATCAATAAGGCATGATCTTCCACATTGCCAGTTTTTTGAATTGGGCTCTCCTTTCCTTCCAAATGATTGGTGAAGATTGGTGAAACCAAATTACTTAAACAAATTAATCTGAGCAAGAGTCAAAGTATATTACTTATTAACATGAAAACTAGCAGATGGATAATGCCAGTTTGACAAAAAAGTTTAAGGGGCACAGACATATGCTCTGAGGGCTGATCTCTCACGCAGCTCAGGTGCTAAGTAACAATGCTGTTTTCTTTCACAGGATGCTCATCTTATAGCCTCAAACTAACCATTTCTTTACCAGGTGGCATAATTTAATATTTAGGGTACAATGTCTTCATAATCACTTCCATAGCAGATAGACATGAAGAATTAATCAGAAATAATAAGTAATACACATTAGCTACATATTGAAATGTAAGCAATAAGCCAAAGATCTGTGGGTATCACTTAAGGTATACCAAGTAACAAGGTTTTATCCCCTACAAAGAAGCAATTAGAAAAATGGCTCCAAACCATGCCACACAAAAGTGAATCAATGTAGACATAGGTCTTCCTTTCTTCCAAGCAGTGATTATCAGATTTCTCCAGCAATCAAAGACATTGAACACCCAGTTTGCTTAAATATATTTTGGGAAAAATCTTTTCTCTTAGGATTCATTAAATTTTCCCACAACACATCTCTCTTTGAACTACTGTGGCATCTGTTCATACTGCACACTGGGATGTAATTGGCCTTTATTCAGGTGTAATTGATGATTTACATTATTAAGTCTGCCTCTGTTTTGGCTCATTAGTCTGGGACAATTGAAGTTGACATTAACACAGTGGCAAGATTTAGGTCACTAATGCTGCTTCTTCCTTTCACTAACTCAAAGCAGATTAGTTCACCTCTTTATGCAAACTATACTCATCTTTAAAATGGAGACAACAACGAAATTTGTTTCAAAGAATTGTGACAATTACTAAAACAATGACAACACTAATAAAAGCTTAACAAGTTTAAAGGTGACTATCTTGATAATCTATATTGTGTCTAAATTAATTCCAAATTATCAGCAAAAGTAAGGTGAATTTAATAATATTTTTCAAGGACATAATGTCCCTTGCAGTCTAATATTAGACCCTCAGGCATATAGAAACTCCATCTTGAGAAACATTGTTCTTTACCAAAATGCCACGCATGGATGTAATGCTGACAAGTAAACATAAAAGAATGCTATAATTATAATATTTTTAATGCAAAGGTAGAGCTAGGAACATAATAGCACATTCCCGAAATTCCTTTAACAAGCGCACCACTGCCCCTGCATAGTACTGCTCAGACATTTCTATCTATATGTTTTTTCACATACAGTACTGCAGCTGCTAAAGCAGCTCTTATGCCCTGCTCATGACACCCCTGACTAACAGAGACCATTTTCCCAGAACATGCCACAAATCTCAGCAGGTGTGTTCCGAAAAGACTTTCCCTGGAGAGATCAGGCTTGCTTCAGAGAACACAGAGCATTGTTTTGCCTGGGGATGGGAGCCCAAAGGCCCAAGGCTGTCCAGAACAGCAGCTGCCTCTCTGTCTGCCATAAAGTGGGGTCTGATCTGACCCACCTCCACCTCCTGTTCCCTAGGCACCCCCATCATGCTTGCTCCCACAGTGCCTTGCCTAGCATCAGATTGGCCCCCTGCCATCAGCCAGAACTGAGGGAGTAGCCTTCGCCCTCGTCTCTCAGCTTCCTGCCCTCACAGGGGATGCCAACTAAATCTGAGAAATGTCAGCTGCTGCTGACAGTTTGAGGATTTGCTCTGACTCAGTGTATTTGTATTTTACCTATTTTTTGTTTTAGTTCTGGGGATTGGACGCAGGGCCTTGAACTTGCTAAGCACATGCTCTACAACTGTGCCACACACCCAGCCCATCAATGGTCATTTCTGAAGGCAAAGCAGGGGTGACAGACCCAAGATTCGGGAATAAGAAAATCCCATTTTAGAAATGATCTTTCCTGAGCCTCCGTTTTTCTAGTCCATAAAAAAGAGAATGTGAATGTACCTCTATCATAAACTTGATGAGAAAATTAAATGGGATTAAAAGTGATAAAAAAATAAGAAGAAAGCACATAAGAGATGACCATGTGATATGAACTAGGGAGTGTGATGAACTCAAATCTAAACCGAGTTTGGAGTGATTTGATCCTGATTATTCTCTGCTGGGATAACACAGGCCCAAAGGGAAATGGCAGCTCCTTCCTGAGGCTAACACTACCCACTGCTGCACAGGCACCTGCCCAGCTGGTGGGAGAAGTGCCAGTGAGTGCCCACCAGCCTGTGTTTCAGAAATACCCTGTCTAGGGGACCTCTGTCTAGGGTGCACAATCTAGGGACCTCCAAGTGTGGGAAACCCACACACTACTGTCCACACTCACTGCCCTGGAGAGAAGGTCCTGTCCAGCAGACAGCCAGTGGGATCGGGAACCCACAACAGGTGGGTTTAAAACAAACCTAAAATAAAATGTGGTTAGAAATCTCTAAACCAGTGGTTCTCAAACTTAAGTATCATCATCCCCTAGAGGCCTTGTTAAAGCACAGTTTGCTGGGCCCCATCCCTGAGTTCTGATTCTGCAGATCTGGGTGTGGCCGAGAATCAATATTTCTCACGTGTTCCAGCTGCTGCTGCTGTAGTTGATCAGGGACCACCCTTTGAGAAGTCTGTTCTAATAAAATTCTCCATCATGGCTACACATACCATTATTGTCAAAATGCCATCTTACAAAAAAACGATAAGTAGATTTAATGCAATTTCAATGAAAATACTGTCAGCATTTTTCACACAACTAGAAAAAAAGATGTTAATGCTTATATGAACTCAGAAGAGACCCAGAATAGTCAAAGCAATGTTGGACAACAAGAGGAAGGCAAGAGGCATCACAGTTGCTCCCAGACTTCAATTTACACTACAAAGCTTCAGGGGTAAAGAAGAGCATGGTAACTGGCACAAAACACACATGTTGGCCAATGGAATAGAAGATGAAGAAACAACCCCAAGCACCTTCCGCCATCTGATTATTGGCAAAGAAGTCAATAATATACACTGGAGAAAAGATATGCTTTTTTTTTTTTTTGCACTGGGGATTGAACTCGGGTCCTTGCACTTGCGCAGCAGGCGGCGAAAACACTGAGCTAAATCCCCGGCCCGAAAGATATGCTTTTTAATAAATGGTTCTGGGAAAGCTGGTTATTCAGTTTCAGAAGAATGAATCTTAAGCTATATACCTCATTCTGTACTAAAATCAAACCAAAATGGGTCAAAGACCTGGCTATAGAAACAGAAGCACTAAGTTTGCTTGAGAAAAAATTGGCAAAACTCTTGACATAGGCATAGGACTTCCTGGGCAGAATCCAATTGCACAGGACATAATACCAAAAATCAACAAATGAGATTATATCAAATTAAAAAGCTTCTGCTTAGCAAAGGAAACCACCAACAGAATGAAGGGACAACCTACAGAATAGGAGAACCAAAATTTGCCAGTTACTTTTCAGAGGACTAATATTGAGAATATATAAGGAACTCAAAAAAATTGGACTCCCCTAAAGACCTAATTAAAAATGAGCAATTGAACGAAATGAGTAGACTCTTCTCAAAGAAGAAGTAGAAATGTCCAACAGGTACGTGAAAAAATGTTCAGCATCTTTGGCTATTAGAAAACTACAAATGAAAACAACACTGAGATTAACTTTACTCCAGTAAGAATGGCTATTAATGAAGGACTCAAAAAACAAGCACTGGCAAGGTTGTGGGGGGAAAAGAAACTGTTTTATATTATTGGTAGAAATGTAAACTAGTTCAGCCACTGTGGGAATTAGTATGGATATTCTTTAAAAAATGAAAATAGACATTCCGTTTGACCCAGCTATATCTCTTCTGAATATCTTCCTGAGAGAACTAAAGGCATCATAAGACAGGGATCGATCCATGCACACCCATGTTTACAGAGGTACAACTCACAATAGCTAAATAGTGGACGCAACCTATATGTCCATCAACAGCTGAATGAATAAAAAATGTCATATATATATATATATATATATATATATATATATCACATTTGTAGGAAAACAGATGAATCTTGAGACCATAATGCAAAGTAAAATAAATAAGACATAGAGGTTAAACATCACATGGTTTCTGCAATATGAAAGACTCAAAATATAAAAAATTGAAAAAGCAAAATAAAAGAGCCATGTCAAAAACAGGGAGGTAGGCTCTGGAGATGGGAAGTGGACCTGGGGAAGGAAGAAGAGTGTGGTGTGGAGGGAAACAGAAGTAAACATGATCAAGATGTGATGTGTATATGTACCAATCACCCAAAAAAGATGAATGTAATTACTATGTGTCACAAACATATACTAATAAAATTTTCTAAAAAAGAGGTAAGAAAACAGCAATTATGGTACCATTGCTACCTTAAATATATACATATATATATATGTATGTATTTACATAGGAACAAGAAACTTCAAATGATGTTATAAAATATTAATGGAATTCTTTTATTAAAAATAGAATTATTTAAAAATTTATTATTCATTGTTTTAAAATGAGAAATAATAATGGTGGATATTTAGGTGTGCATATTTATGGGGTACAAAGCAATGTTTTGATCTATGTATACATTATAGAGTCAATCAAGCTGATTAGCATATCCAAAGCATCAATAATCTATTTTTATGTAGGAGAATGTTAAAAAATCTATTTTAGCAATTTTGAAATATGCAATGCTATATTATTAATATTATTACAAAAATTATGATCACCATGCAATGGACTACGTCACTAAAAGTTATCCTTCCACTCTAAATGAAAATTTTTCCCTTTGATCAACATCTTCCCTTCCCCCATCCTTCCCCAACTCCCAGCCTCTGGTAGCCCTTATTCTATTCTCTGTTTTAATGAGATCAACTTTGTCAGATTCTACATATAAATGAGATTCAAAGTAATGAATTTCTAAGCATAAAACTTCATCAATATATAAAACATTTAAAACAGATTCCTACTGTTTTATACATGAGGCTGGATTCATTTGCTATCTTTGTCTTTATTAGACCCTAAAATAATATTATGTTCATTGTGTCTTCTGTGGTGAATCTTTAAAAAATATTGCTTGAAGGTGTGCTTAGCCACTTAGTGTTAAGGGACTTTATGATGTGACAGAAATGTGCACTTCCCTGCAAAGATAGACACTTGCCTCTGAACTCAGAGCATAAGTCACTTCCCAGAAGAGCCCAGCTAGCAGGAATTTCACAAATGACATTTCCTTGGTGTCAACATGACCTCCAGCTTCCTTTTCTGGAAGATAATGTATGTTTCAAGCTGAAAATGGGCAATGCTCTGAGACTGAATTCAATAAGGATTGTTTTACAGCTTAATGCTAAAACGTTTTGACAGGATAGATTGAAATTGTAGCACTTTCTCTCATACAGTAATAAAGACTAAACTACTCAATTGGGTTCTCTCTTTTCTCTCTCTCTCCATATACATATGTACACATAAACACACACACACATATATGACTCTAGATAGTATAATATTTTGGATATTTACTTGATGGCTCTACACAAGTGAGAGATTTACTCAATTAATGCTATAAAGCTTTTTTCCTACTGAAAAAGAAAGCATACTCTTTTATAAAAATGAATTGGTCATGGGCAGTTGTGTACCTTCCATTTTATACTGAAATTGCATTTTAATGGACTTAAATTTGCTTGCTCTTATCCCAGCGCTCAGAAACTTTCATAAATGTCAGGATGCTTTTAGCAAGATAGTTTTTTTGTTGTTGTTGAAAACAACAGTTATGTTCTTAACACAAAAATTGTTATGGTTTAGATCTAAAACGTCCCCGCAGATTCTCCTGTGTGGGGGAGGTGATTGGAGCATGGGGGCGCCATACTCATCAGTGGATTCATCCATGAATGAGTTCAGTAGCTGGCTCTGCTCTCAGGAGGTGGGTCGTGGGGGGACCTGGAAGGGTGTATCTTGGCCCCGGTTGCTCCCTTTTCTCTCTGATTCCTGGTTGCCATGGGTTGAGGAGCTTTCCTTTCACCATGCCAGTCTGCCACCTGTTTCTGCTTTGGAGCCAGTGGACCATGGACTGAAATTGTGAGCCAAAATAAACCTCTCCTCCTTTAAATTTTGGTGTTGAGGGGCCGGGGATTTGGCTCAGTGGTACCGCGCCTGCCTTGCAAGAGCAAGGTCCTGAGTTAGATCCCCGGTACAAAGGAAAAAAAAGAAAAGAAAAAAATTGATGTGGAGTATTTTGTCCCAATGACAGAAAAGTAATAAAGAAAAACATGAATGAAAATTTAGGCCATTTCACAAAGTAGTGGTTAGAATTTAATTCAGTTGCTTAGCACATGTCTGGGACTGTGGCCTTCTGAGATGACTCACAGATCACTAAGCTACATCCCTGCTTTCAAGGAATTTATAGATCGCAAGGAAGATGCATATGTTTACACATCACTAAAATCAAATTGCTATATTAGAGACCCAAATGGGCCACCATATACAAATAAAATATGCAAACACTGACAAAACAGATAAAATAATGTAGGCCACATTGAAGCATAGAGTTGTGTACATATGGCCTACAGCTCTAGGTGACACCTAAAGAAAAGATTCAATTTCAGGAATTTAAAAAAGCAGGCAAGACATGTCAGGAAGTCATCAGACATATGAAGTATAATAAAAAACCACAATGTGTGAGGAAATAAAAAAGCTTACTACAGTAAAAAACACATTGCCATTAATCCCCCTCAAAATACCCCCCTCACATTGAACACGCATGCCCCATTATTCTTGACACTTTCTGAAGCAATTTTGAAAGTTTCACTGTTATGATTCCTGCAATGTCCTGAATCAATTCAAAATATTTACCTTTCATGGTCATTTTTACTTTGGGGAAGAGCCAGGAGTCGCACTGTGCCAGATTCAGTGAATAAGGTGGTTGAGAACACACAGTCATATTTTTATGAGACTTCTTTTCTATTGGATGGCACTTGGCAACAGCATTCACTGAATTTTTTATTGCATCTTATAAAGACTTACAATGCTTTCCAGAACTGCTTCAGAAAGCGGAGAGAATGATAGGTTAACTGTGTTTGAAAAAACGGAGAGTATTTTATTTTATTTTATTTTTATTAGTATGTGTTTTTCAGTACATAGTTGTCTTAGTTACTTTTCTTGTTGCTGAGACAAAATACCTGACACCCAAATTTAAAGGGGGAAAGGTTTATTTGACTCACAGTTGGTAGAGGTTTCAGTCCATAATCTGCTGGCTCCAAGGCAGGGTGGCAGAGGGGCCACAGTTCATGGCAGTGGAAGACAGCAAAAGCAACAAGAGACCTTAACAGTGTCTTTCTACCCCTTTTATCCCATCCAGACTACCAGGATTAGGGCGGTGCCAAACCCATCAGTGTACAGGTTTAGTAATCACAGGCCCTTAATCCCAGCACCACACGCTAGATACAGCCACCTCTGAAGCCACCTATGACCAAATGAGGCTTTGGGGACCATCTAGACCCAAACCATAATAATAATGATTACATTCATCATGGGGAGTTGGTGCACGCACAAAATGCATCTTAATTCTTTTTTCATCCCCTTCTCCTCCCCTCCCTCCCTCCTCTCCACCTCT